>NC_064619.1:487861435-488164465 GCF_023898315.1 Schistocerca nitens | reverse complement strand
AGTCATTTATGTATATTGTGAACAATAAAGGTCCTATCACGCTTCCTTGCGGTACTCCCGAAATTACCTCTACATCTGCAGATTTTGAACCGTTAAGAATGACATGTTGTGTTCTTTCTTCTAGGAAATCCTGAATCCAATCACAAACCTGGTCCGATATTCCGTAAGCTCGTATTTTTTTCACTAAACGTAAGTGCGGAACCGTATCAAATGCCTTCCTGAAGTCCAGGAATACGGCATCAATCTGCTCGCCAGTGTCTACGGCACTGTGAATTTCTTGGACAAATAGGGCGAGCTGAGTTTCACATGATCTCTGTTTGCGGAATCGATGTTGGTTATGATGAAGGAGATTTGTATTATCTAAGAACGTCATAATACGAGAACATAAAACATGTTCCATTATTCTACAACAGATTGACGTAAGCGAAATAGGCCTATAATTATTCGCATCTGATTTATGACCCTTCTTGAAAATGGGAACGACCTGCGCTTTCTTCCAGTCGCTAGGTACTTTACGTTCTTCCAGAGATCTACAATAAATTGCTGATAGAAAGGGGGCAAGTTCTTTAGCATAATCACTGTAGAATCTTACGGGTATCTCGTCTGGTCCGGATGCTTTTCCGCTACTAAGTGATAGCAGTTGTTTTTCAATTCCGATATCGTTTATTTCAATATTTTCCATTTTGGCGTCCGTGCGACGGCTGAAGTCAGGGACCGTGTTACGATTTTCCGCAGTGAAACAGTTTCGGAACACTGAATTCAGTATTTCTGCCTTTCTTCGGTCGTCCTCTGTTTCGGTGCCATCGTGGTCAACGAGTGACTGAATAGGGGATTTAGATCCGCTTACCGATTTTACATATGACCAAAACTTTTTAGGGTTCTTGTTTAGATTGTTTGCCAATGTTTTATGTTCGAATTCGTTGAATGCTTCTCTCATTGCTCTCTTTACGCTCTTTTTCGCTTCGTTCAGCTTTTCCTTATCAGCTATGATTCGACTACTCTTAAACCTATGATGAAGCTTTCTTTGTTTCCGTAGTACCTTTCGTACATGATTGTTATACCACGGTGGATCTTTCCCCTCGCTTTGGACCTTAGTCGGTACGAACTTATCTAAGGCGTACTGGACGATGTTTCTGAATTTTTTCCATTTTTGTTCCACATCCTCTTCCTCAGAAATGAACGTTTGATGGTGGTCACTCAGATATTCTGCGATTTGTGCCCTATCACTCTTGTTAAGCAAATATATTTTCCTTCCTTTCTTGGAATTTCTTATTACACTTGTAGTCATTGATGCAACCACTGACTTATGATCACTGATACCCTCTTCTACATTCACGGAGTCGAAAAGTTCCGGTCTATTTGTTGCTATGAGGTCTAAAACGTTAGCTTCACGAGTTGGTTCTCTAACTATCTGCTCGAAGTAATTCTCGGACAAGGCAGTCAGGATAATGTCACAAGAGTCTCTGTCCCTGGCTCCAGTTCTGATTGTGTGACTATCCCATTCTATACCTGGTAGATTGAAGTCTCCCCCTATTACAATAGTATGATCACGAAACTTCTTCACGACGTTCTGCAGGTTCTCTCTGAGGCGCTCAACTACTACGGTTGCTGATGCAGGTGGTCTATAGAAGCATCCGACTATCATATCTGACCCACCTTTGATACTTAACTTAACCCAGATTATTTCACATTCGCATTCGCTAATAACTTCACTGGATATTATTG
Organism: Schistocerca nitens; assembly: GCF_023898315.1. Lineage (NCBI taxonomy): Eukaryota > Metazoa > Arthropoda > Insecta > Orthoptera > Acrididae > Schistocerca > Schistocerca nitens. The sequence goes on along the minus strand of NC_064619.1, from coordinate 488,162,740 downwards.
AATTCTTTACTGCTATAAATACTCCTCCACCATTGGCGTTTATCCTATCCTTGCGGTATATATTCCATTCTGTGTCTAGGATTTCGTTACTGTTCACTTCCGGTTTTAACCAACTTTCCGTTCCTAATACTATATGCGCACTATTTCCTTCAATAAGCGATACTAATTCAGGAACCTTGCCCTGGATACTCCTGCAGTTTACCAATATTACGTTAACTTTTCCTGTTTTTGGTCTCTGAGGACGGACGTTCTTTATCAACGATGCTGATGTTCTCTCTGGTAAGCCGTCAGGTATTTTATCGTTTCGCCCAAGGGGGGGTCCCTCTAACCTAAAAAACCCCCGTGTGCACGCCACACGTACTCTGCTACCCTAGTAGCTGCTTCCGGTGTGTAGTGCACGCCTGACCTGTCTAGGGGGGCCCTACAGTTCTCCACCCAATAACGGAGGTCGATGAATTTGCAACCATTATAGTCGCAGAGTCGTCTGAGCCTCTGGTTTAGACCCTCCACACGGCTCCAAACCAGAGGACCGCGATCGACTCTGGGCACTATGCTGCAGATATTAAGCTCAGATTGCACTCCGCGTGCGATGCTGGTTGTCTTCACCAAATCAGCCAGCCGCCGGAAGGAACCAAGGATGGCCTCAGAACCCAAGCGGCAGGCGTCATTCGTTCCGACATGTGCTACTATCTGCAGCCGGTCACACCCAGTGCGTTCAATAGCTGCCGGAAGGGCCTCCTCCACATTACGGACGAGACCCCCCGGCAAGCACACCGAGTGCACACTGGCATTCTTCCCCGACCTACCCGCTATTTTCCTGAGGGGCTCCATAACCCGCCTAACGTTGGAGCTCCCTATAACTAATAGGCCCGCCCTCTGTGACTGTCGGGTCCTTGCCGGAGAATCGGCCACTGGCCCAACAGGCGAGGCATCCTGTGGTGGCTCGGAAACGATGTCATCACCACTAGGAAGCACCCCATACCTGTTGGAAAGGGGTAAGGCAGCTGCCACGCGGCCAGATCCCACCTTCGCCTTTCGGCCAGGCACGCGCTTGCCCACCACTGTCCGCCATTCACCCTGCAGTGATGGCTGACCGGTAAGATGCTCACTGCCGGAAGACGCAGTGACATCAGGGGTTAGATGTGATTCCAAGGCCACCGAAGTAGGCATAGGTCTCACCACAGTTGCCCCAACGCCACTACGAGCCGACGCCTGCGCCTCGAGCTCGATGAGCCTAACAGACAAAGCCTCCACCTGCCCCCGAAGAGTGGCCAATTCTCCTTGCGTCCGCTCACAACAACCACAGTCCCTACACATGACTATGTTTACCCTACTCTATACGGTGACAAATTCCCAAGATAATCTTCTGATGAGCTACTCTGATAATCAAGAAACACTCACTGAAATACGAGACGCGAAAACTACGCTAGGTTTTCCCAGAAAAACTATTTAAAAGCTAAGCGCAGTGTTGGCCTGCTGTCGATTATGATAAGAATAACCCGGTCACTGAACTGTTCACAGTAACACACCCTCTGCCCTACCTTCCTATTCATAACGAATCCTACACCTGTTATACCATTTTCTGCTGCTGTTGATATTACTCGATACTCATCTGACCAGAAATCCTTATCTTCCGTCCACTTCACTTCACTGACCCCTACTATATCTAGATTGAGCCTTTGCATTTCCCTTTTCAGATTTTCTAGTTTCCCACGTTCAAGCTTCTGAAATTCCACGCACCGACTCGTAGAACGTTATCCTTTCGTTGATTATTCAATCTTTTTCTCGTGGTAACCTCCCCATTGGCAGTCCCCTCCCGGAGATCCGAATGGGGGACTATTCCGGAATCTTTTGCCAATGGAGAGATCATCATGACACTTCTCCAATTACAGGCCACATGTCCTGTGGATACACGTTACGTGTCTTTAATGCAGTGGTTTCCATTGCCTTCTGCATCCTCATGTCGTTGATTCTTCCGCCTTTAGGTGCAATTTCCCACCCCTAGGACAAGAGAGTGCCCTGAACCTCTATCCGCTCCTCCGCCCTCTTTGACAAGGCCGTTGTCAGAATGAGGCTGACTTCTTATGCCGGAAGTCTTCGGCCGCCAATGCTGATTATTTATCAAAATTATTTAGGCAGTGTCGGGGATCTTACCCGGGACCGAAGACGTTATGATTATGAATCAAAGATGCAACCCCCTTTTTTTTTCTTTTTTTTTTTAATTCTCTGTTGATCTCATTTTGTTATATTCTGTTTGTTGTATATGTTCGGGGCGGACGTCTCATGACACCCGTTCAGACTGTTCGTTGATCTGTTCACTCAGGCCCCTAGACCACGGCTACACATTATATTTGTTTTTAGTGCGGTAGTTTCTTCCATTGCCTTCTCAATTTTCACCCCGTTGATAAATGCCGATACTTCCGCATTTTAGGGGCATTTTACCTTAGAAAGGGCAACCGAGTGCCCTAACGTCTCTGCGATCTTCCAATCTCATCGATAATGCCATATGTAGTACTTGTTCATGAACTTTATGAAAACGGCTGTTTCATTTGCTGAAGGTTCATTTGGTGCCAGAAATGATTGTGATTGAATATGTGGAAGATGTACATAAAACTGGGCATAGTTTCTCAGTGCACTTCAAGGAAATCCTTTGCTCTTTCAGCAACAAATATGGCTTATTTATGGACACATTGAACACTTATCTTGTAAAAGGTGGTTGATTTCACTGGAAGTATAGGTAATTCGTGTTTAATTGTATTAGGTGTTACTGAAACATTTAAATGTATATGATTTCGAAAATATTGTTCTTGTCAATCGGGTTCAATAATGACTTAACGATCCTTACACTTAATTTGATTCTTTTTTCCAGGTCAGTCCATGATAATATATTGGCGGTTTCTTACAATGTGTCACGACCCTTACATTTCCCATACTCATCGTATTATGTGCAACGTCACATTGATACCTTAAACAGGAACATAGGTATCGTTAATTGATTTGTTAATTTGATTTTCCGATTTTCCAATGTTCCGTTGGTTCTTTTGCAACAAAAATATAATTACGAAGATATCGTTTATTGGAATATGTTGAAATGCTCCTGTAAATTATTGCGTCACATACTGATTTTTTTTCGATACCAACTGATTGTGAAGTACATACTTTTTATAGTAACTACATTCTTACAGTAATATAGCAGAAAACCTTGCGATGATTATCTCATTCAAAACAGAATCTTGCAATCCGTGCAGATCTATGATTAACTAAATTCATTTTATCCAGAACGTAGTATCATTTCAGTGAGTCAGTGTATGAACTGTACTGCCTTAGAAATACATTTTAAGGAACAGACAGAAAATTCAGAACTTCGTACACTAACAAATGACTTATAGAGAAAACTATAGTGATTGAGTATCTAACAGTCTCTCAGACTGTGAAAAATGCTTTTAATTTTAAAATTATGTAATTCCTACCATCTTAATGTGGGCTACTTAGTGTTTATAGACATCAGTTCAGCGAAGTGTTCGCGTGTTTCATTGTTATTGTTCTTTGTGTGTATGTACTGCAAGAGTAGACGTACTTGTAAGATACTATGGTAAATGAAGATGGCTGCCTCCGCTGAATATCTCATTACTTCTAATCCTAACCATGGCTTCAGAAGCTTTATTGAAGCTTACACAGGTACGGTATCGTAACTATCAAGAGCAGTACCACTCACGAGTCTAATTCTAAACAGTAGCTCGTCTTACGACTGTCAGAAAAGTTAGGGTGGCGTCCTCTCATTAAGACCGAGCAAGCACGTAGCTCCCTAATCCTGAACGGTACGAGTTCTTTTACTTTTGTGCGCCTGGCCACTGTAAAAGCGCTCCGACGTGGAATTGACTCCCTTTGTTCTTTTACTTGGCTTGTCTTCCGTAGCCTGCTACTTCTCTTTCTGTCTCACAGACTGCCCCTCTCATTGTTCGTCCCTACTTTTATTTAGTACTGCCGTTCCTCCTCTCCTTTAGCGATCCACGAGCCTGAAGTCAGATTTCTACAATCTTTCCGCGGGAAACGATTGTACTGCCTTAACTCTTCAGGACTTGTTACAAGCAGTGAGAATGTTAAACTGCCATCAGCGAAACATAATTGTAGGTTTGAATTCTTGCTTTTCCCTTGCCTTTTTAAAGGCCAAAAATGTTTCTGATCAAAATTGTTGTCAGATTTTGATACAAAGTGTTGATTTCAAAACTGTACGATCGATCTTTAGTCTTAAACAGTACTTAATCGAACTTAAAATAACTTACGCTAAGGACAGCACACACACCAATGTCCAAAGGAAGACTCGCAAGGCGCCTTGATCCGCACGGCTATCCCGCGCGGCTTTAAAATTTTGCTCAATTCTCTAACTTAGTAATTTTAATGCTTGAAGTATTGAAATATAGATCGTAGAATACTATTTTCGGTGTAAGTACGAGTATCATCCCTAAATCTGTTGTAAATGACATTTTCTTAGTTTTGCCTGGAAGTGAGGAGTTACTGTCAGCTTAGCAGCGTGGTAGCTCCGACAGTTATTGGGTCAAACTGACAGTGTTACCTAAGACAAAATTGGAAACCTGCTCTCTCGTGAAATTAAAAACTGATTATTCCGCATACTTTTAGCTGATTAACTGAAGGCAAGGTAGATTTTACGTTTCTGGTGCTGCTGGAAACACAGTAGGTTAAGGGCCAGGACACAGCTAGATCGTAAATGAAACTACAAATCTTTATCAAAACGACATTAACACCAAATTTCGAGAACTGTGGGACCCTTGCCTTTCGCGGGAAAGTGCTCCACCATCTGAGCTACCCAAGCACGACTCACGCCCCGTCCTCACAGCTTTTAATTCCGCCAGTACATCGTCTCCTACCTTCCAAACTTCACAGAAGCTCTCCTGCGAACCTTGCAGAACTTGCCCGCGAAACACAAAGGTCCTGAGTTCGAGTCACGGTCTGGTACACAGTTTTAATCTGCCAGGAAGTTTCAAATCAGCGCACACTCCGCTGTAGAGTGAAACTTTCATTCTAGAAACATCCCCCAGGCTGTGGCTAAGCCATGTCTCCGCAATATCCTTTCTTCCTGGAGTGCTAGTTCTGCAAGGTTCGCAGGAGAGCTTCTGTGAAGTTTGGAAGGTAGGAGACGAGGTACTGGCGAAATTAAAAGCTGTGAGGACGGGGTGTGAGTCGTTCTTGGGTAGCTCAGTTGGTAGAGCACTTCTCCGCGGCAGGCAAAGGTCCCGAGTTCCAGTCTCGGTCCGGAACACAGTTTTAATCTGCCAGGAAGTTTCATATCAGCGCACACTCCGTGGTAGAGTGAAAATTTTATTCTGGATTCATCATTGTCACATGGAGATAACATCTGGCGTGATGGTAAGGAGTGCCATCGCCCCTGGTTCGCATTGCCCATAGTTTGGACAGCAGGTGATACTTTACTAATACATTTAGAGTAGTGACTGTGAGTGGGCGTGGCCTACCCTTGAACTATTCTTGATATAACATTTTAGAAATCATTCTGTGATTGGAGCACAACGATCGGTATAAATTGCTAAAAATCAAATAAAAACAGTCTAGATCGCGGTTTCAAATTTTTTATTTGTTAGTAACCGGTTTCGGTTGCTAACAGTGACAACCGTATTTATTCGAATCTCGCTCCATCTGCCGCCACAATCAGCGGTACTCGCGGTGAAAAGCCTGAAGGTGGTCTGAGGAAAGGGCCGAAACCGACTGCTAACAAATGAAAGATCTGAAAACGTGATAGAGACTGTTTTTATTTGATTTTTAACTCCTTGGTGTAGTCTTTCACCGCGACAACTCGTTATCAGTCTCGATGGAGCAACTGTTTGGTTGCTACCCTGGCCAGTATGTTCTCCACATCTCTTAACCATTGGAAATGTCTGGCTAAGGCTTGCACTCGTCAGCTACTAAGATTGACGAACTCTGGCAACGATTTGAAGCAGCTTAAAAATACGTACCTATTTCTACCGAATTTCGCCCCCTTTAACCTCCAAATTATAAAAAAAAGTATCATAATCTTTCCACTTATTGTATTCTCGAAATGCCTAAAGTTTCATTATTATCTATACTGTCAGGTGTTACAGTAATATTGGCCTTAAGTATGAAACATACAGTGCGTAATATCGATATATCGCAGTGATAATCAACGTAGCCAGGTCTGTCCTATTTGGAATATTAACAGTTAGTTATATATTGAAGTTAAAATCTCCTGGGTTATATATTACTGTAGCCACAATTTGTTAGACAAAACGCGTTACCGCCAAGACTAAGTTTTTATGGGCTTACTATTTGAGGAACTCAGCATTACTCGGGTACATTTTTATTCCAGTTATCTACTATCCCCTCTTCTCTTCACTGCTTTCTTTGTCCATCTCCACTTCATCCCATCTCCTACATCCCCGTCTTCCTCTGACCATCCTCTCTTTCTCTGTCCATCTCCTCCTTCACTCCTGTCCATCTCCCCCATCTCTCCATGCATCTCCTCCTGCCCCCTCTATCTCCTCCTCTTCCCTATTTTGTTCATCTCCTCCTGCATCTCCTCAGTCCATCACCACTACATCACCCCCTCCACCACCCCAATGGCAGCCTGGCTTTCATGCTCACAGTATTTCTTTTTTCTTTTTGGAACGTAAGTAATATGTGTTACAATCTCTGTAGAGATTTGTTCAGGGGCTCATGGGGAAATGTTGAACATATGCTTACGTAAAATACATTGTACACACATATTTCTACTACTGAGCTCAATTAGGCCCTGAAAAACGTTGACAAAATTATTGGCTCGCTACAGTACTCATTCTTGTGACGTGGTTGACACAACGAGCAGCACAGTAAGGGATAAACTGCACTTCCTACTTATAAATGTATTACAAATTAACCAAATGCAGGAAATAAATACCAACAGCTCGTTATCGAACATTTTTATGTTACCCCTTTTGAATCACAGCTCTAGTCGTAGTAAGAAATTTTTTATACAAGTAATAAGTCATGTGGCTAACAAAGCTGCAAGACAATAGTGTCTTCCTATATTATGTTTCTATGTCACCTTCCCCTCTTTCACACCTCTGAAGGATGTAGGTGGTTCCAACCCCATAGTGTTTCTGTCCAGATTATAAATAACACATAAACCACCGATTACCTAACAGGTCCCGTGCTAGCATGCTCCTAACCCCACTAAAGATTAGTTCCCAAATTTCCCATCCATAAGTTTACGTGTCATTGGACCACAGCAATACGCTGCGTGTATATTATTGCTGACACTCGTAAGTAAAGCCTTAGTTATAATCTTCAGAAGAAGGACAGTAAGTGGCTGAAAGCGGTTAAGATACTAAATTTATTTAATGTAACAGGTTACCCATTATTTCTCTGTATCCACAAACAGTGGCTGAAGATGAATAAAATATTACATTGTACTAAAACACCGATTTTTTTAAGAATCGAACTCTTGTATATAAAACAGCTGCAGTTTTCTGAGTAATTTATTAATGAGTTAATGTATTAAATATTTGACGTTAAGCATGTAAAAGACGAAAAGTGTAGAAAAGGTTTGAAATTGTATTTAAAGTCCGATAGAAGACGCTATGTACTCTCATTATCAAACAGTTGTTGAGTGTACTCTGGGTAATTTGCGACCCATCTTAAGATTTTTCACGCATCTCGGTGTTTACGGCGTCATATTTCCTGACCTATATGTCGTACAGTAATATAGTTTTGTAGGTACATTCGGGAGTAAGTGTCGATACTGTCTGTGATACGTACTGCTAATAGGTTTAATGGTAAGCAAGTAATAAATTAAAACTCCACGTCTGATGTAGAAATCTTATTGCTTGAAGACCGAAAATGTGATTAGCTGTAACGTTTCATCTTGCATTATTTTGTGAGAGTGTCAGCAAGAAAAAGTTTCGTAAAAATTCGAAGTTATGTGGAAACTATTTTGCAAGTCTCTAACTGCTCTCATTCTCAAATACTAGACGAATATAACCTGGGTATTGGAAGAATGACTTAACAAACGCCTTCAGCCACAACTTTTCGTGTTTTATTAGGTATGCGATGCATTTCGGATCCAGTGGGTCCATCATCAGATGTAATTTGTCTTAATACATGAATTATTTTTTCCCTTGAATGAAGTAAAATGCATATTCCTGTCAAGTCAAACGCGGAAAATAAGAGCGAAATAGTGGAAAAGATGAACAATGTGTACGAAAACGATGGACAAAAGAATGTATGCTGGTCCTAAAGTGATAAAAACGCTGTTCTTGGATTATGTAGTGAGTTTACAGTGGAAAAGGTGAACAATGTGTACGAAAACAATGGACAAAAGAATGTATGCTTGTCCTAAAGTGATAGAAACGCTTTTCTTGGATTATGTAGTGAGTTTACACATTTCATCTTTTCCACTATTTCGCACTTTCGGCATTTGAACTACGAAATTCATAACCTAACAGCAGATCTTTTAATGACAGGAATATGCGTTTCACCTCATTCAAGGGAAAAAAATAAAGCATGTGTTAAGACTAATTACACCTGCATCGTGTACTTAAAAACAAAGAAAGTTGTGACTTTAGGCGTTTGTTATTCATACTTCCAATGTATTGAATACAGTTACGTTTCAAGCTACAAAATATGGACAAAATTAAAAAAAAATAATCTGGGTATTTCGATGTGGTGCGTTACTAGTGTTTCTCATCCCCACTAACACACATTTGAGAGGTAGCTGATTTTTAACCCCACAGGGATTCTGTACAGATCAAGTGGGAGTGTACCAAGTTTGACTGAAGTTAATACAGATATATTTGTACGTTATAGTGATTTCATTTGGATTCTGTTAGTCTCAGTTAAATGTGCTGTTGCTAATCACAACAAATTTCTAGGGGGTAGGACGTCAAATGGGCCGACTTGGAGCAGGAGAGGCATCACAGGACATTTTAATTTCCAGTTTCTATACTTTTACAAACAAAATTCATAAAACTTTGCCAGCATCACCAGGAAGGATTCAGGAGTCACACTCATTGCAGTGGAAGTTCGAAAACATAACAAAATAAATTTGTTTACGTGTGAAATTTCATCATTTTTTCACTTCTAATGGCTACATTTGTTGCTTTACGTACACTTTTCTTCATAAATTAGAGAGATTCTTCAATGAATTATGAACATCATACATATCATACTCACAGGTGTATGAAACTCTAGAATTTATTTAATTTATGAAAAAACGAATGAACTGTTAAATTTAAACTTCATGTTTAGGAAAAACACAAATTTTCTAGCAAATGACCTCAATTTTTACCACAGTTTTTAATACATTTGGAAAATTCTAGAGTTTCATACACCTTTAGGTTTGGTTTGTATGGTGTGCAAAATTCATCGAAGAATCTCTCTTACTTATGAAGAAAACTGTACTTATAGCAACAAATGCTGCCATTAGTAAGTGAAAAAAATGATGAAATTTCACATGTAAAAAAAATTACTTCGTTATGTTTTCGAACTTCTATTGCTTTGAGTGTGAATTCTGAATCCTTCCTGGTCTACTGACGAAGTTTTATGAATTTATTTGTAAAAGTATAGACAGTGTAAATTAAAATGTCCTGTGGTGCCTCTCCTGCTCCAAGTCGGCCCTTTTGACGGCCTACCCCCTTAAAAATACGAAGAAAAGACCAACAACAGTTGAAATCTAGACTCACAATTTTATTACTCACTTCATTTTTAGTCACGATTGAGTTATAATGTTGTAAACAAGGGTATCACAACAAAAATTATCAGAAACAATTTTATTCCTAAGACACATCAGATAATCAAGGTATTTATGTCAGTAAACAATCACAATTTCTTACAACAGAAATGCATTGTAACATGGCGTAATAAAAAATGAAAACCTCATCTGTGCAAAGTTTTAAGGTGCACATTAATAGTGAATTTGCATCATGTTACAACCAATAATACCTGCAGAAAGGTAGTATTAGAACAGGAAAATAAATGAAGTCTAATATTACTGTCCACCACAAACATAAATTTAGTCTAAAAAATTTTTGTAATTATTATAACTGCAAGAGCGTAAAGTCGCAATTATAACTTCCTACATGTTGGCATTCATGTTGCTTCCAGATTAACTGCGGACATACTGATTTCTCAGAGGTCTATAAATGAGTCAGCACTACGTGTATGTTTAGGGCAGAAGGTTTACAAATTCGAGGAAAATGTCGCTTCGTACGAGGACTTCAATGCGAGATACTTTTAATAGTTTCCGGAAAGGAACCTTGTCACTAAATCAGCCAGATAATCCGAAGAGATTCTGGTCATGTGATAGTACACCAGCAGCAAGATGTGGTAGTGTTGGTAACGTTATAACTTTAGGATGACATAGAAAACATCGGTGTTATGAAGCAACTCAAATCAGTTAGTATGGACTGTATACCATTTCAGGGAATGCTGACATAATCGTTGTGTTTTTAACAATCATAGACAACCGTTCGTTCGTTGAATGATCCTTACGTAAAGTTGCATACCTCACAGAAATACTCAAAAAGTGAAATAAGAGAAACCCGACGAATTAAAGACCCATCTCAATCACGACCATTTGCAGTAGGAGTTTGGAACACATACTGTGTTCAAACATTACGAATTACCTCGAAAGAAACGATCTTATGACACATAGTCGGCACGGATTCAGAAAATAATATCATTCTTGTGCGGCAAAACTAGTTCCTTACTCTTGCGATGTAATGATTACTGTCGACAGGGGATCTCAAATTTATTCCATATTTCCTGATTTTCCATTCTTCACAAGCGGCTGCCAATCATACCGCGTGCGTATTGAGTATCGTCTCAGTTGCGCGACTTGATTCATGATTTCCTGTCGTAAAGGTTACAGTTCATACTAACTGTCGGAAAGCCATCAAGTAAAACAGAAACAATTTTATTCCTCAAACACATCTGATGATCAAGGTATTTATGTCAAATGGTTCAAATGGCTCTGAGCACTATGGGACTTAACATCTGAGGAGATCAGTCCCCTAGAACTTAGAACTACTTAAACCTAACTAACCTAAGGACATCACACACATCCATGCCCGAGGAAGGATTCGATCCTGCGACCCTAGCGGTCACGCGGTTCCAGACTGTAGCGCCTAGAACCGCACGGCCACACCGGCCGGCGTATTTATCTCAGTAAACAATCACAATTTATTACAATATGATATTTGGAGTTCACGAGGGAACTGCTATAGGCCCTCTGCTGTTTCTAATTTATATAAATGACTAGGAAAGAATGTGAACAGCCACCTTAAGTTGTTTGCAGACGATGCTGTCGTTTACCGTATAGTAAAGTTATCAGAAGATCAAGATCAATTACAAAATGATTTAGAGAAAATATCTCTATGGGGGAAAAAGCGGCAAAAGTGGAAATTGAGTCTAAATAAGGAAACTGTGAGGTAATCCACATGAGGACTAAAATGAATACTTTAAATTTTGGTTACCATATAAATCACAGAAATTTAAAAGCTGTTAATTTAACTAAATAGGAAATACAATTACATACAGCTTAAATTGGAGCAATCACATACAATATGTGATGTGGAAGGCGAATCAAAGATTGCCTATTATTGGTAAAACTCTTAAAAGATGTAACAAGTCTATTCTACGCTCGTCTGTCCTCTACTGGAGTACTGCTGTGTGGTATGGGATCCTTACCAGATAGGACATCGGAAACATTCAAAGATGGGCAGCTCGTTTTGTATTACTGCAAAATTAGTGGAGAGAGTGCCACGGATATGATATGTAGTGGCAGTCATTAAAACAAAAGGGATTTTCGTTGTGGCGAAATCATTCACGAAATTTCAATCTACATCTTCCTCTTCGGAATACTAAAATATTTTGTTGACACCGACTTACATATGGAGAAATGAATATTGTAATAAAAAAAGGGATATCGGAGCTCGCACGGAAAGACTGAAATGTTCGTTTACCCCGCACGCTATTTGAGAATGAAACGGTAGAGAAATAGAGTGAAAGTCTTTCGATGAATTCTCTGCCAGACACGTAAGTGTGAGCTGCAGAGTAATCATGTAGATGGAGATGCAGAAGTCTGCAAACAGAGACAGTACGTCAGATACTGAACTGCGAAGCCTTTTATTTCAAACTGTATCTCCATCATGTGAATGAAAGCTTATACGAGAAAGAACTGTTGTGCCATAGAAACATTTATCTTTTCGCTGTGCTAATTTATTTCTGCCATGTGGCAGAATAATATTATTTATACAGAAAATGCAGCATCCTAAATCTTGCATGTTCAAACAAAAATTATGAGAGCAATGTGTCCGAACTAATACACCTTTTAGTAGTCACGTAAAAAACTGAGGATAATAAAGAAAATACACTAACTGTGTGTGATTGAATTTGTGGTTTCAGTTTAAGATTTCCCCCTAGTTTAGAAGTAGGAGTGATATATCCACATAAAAAAATGGAAGTTAGATGAATCTTAATTTGCCTTGCACAGCATCTGTCTTTCACACGGAAAGCGTGATACTGACACAAACATATCATTTCTTTGAAAAGCGATTACAGTTACGACATTTTGAAAACATCACCTAAATGCTTCACAAATCATTATTAAAAAGGTAATTTACGCTGTTAGGTGCAAGGTTGGCTGCATTTTTACAATTTTCAGACTTTACTGTGTAATAGCTGTAGCGGAAACATTTTCTGCCTGTCTCGGAGCTTTATTCTTAAACATTTTCTTGCTGCGGTTGGCACGAGGTAGCTACCAAGGCGAAAATTCCTTCCCGTTGCTTCCGTAATAAAATAAAGAACGTAACATGTAAGAAGCTAGAAGTGGAGAAAAACGTCGAAAGGTACTGTGGAGAGGAGAGATGGAGAGAGAAAAACATAAGAGTTTCCATTATACGAAACATTTAGTGGTGCCAGTCCAGAAAAGCGTAGTTAAGTGCATAGTAATTCCACGCACGTAAAGCTCACTGCTGTGAGCTATTCTCATTATTTAAGGTCCTAAATAGCTTTGTACATGCATGTCTCTCTTTTAAAAGAAAGCGTCTTACCCAAGCGACAGTAAAGAAACATGTTCCTTCATTCTTTTTCAAAGGCAACTAAGCAGAAAGAAACGCTACTGGCAGTTTACGAATTTTGTGACAAAAATCGTAATCATAGCAGACAATGTCGATAAAGAAGCAAACATCTTTTTATCAAGTCTCATAAAATTTTACTACGTTTTAACTTCTCTACACAAAGTACAGACGCCTTTAGTTAGTTTTGGGATTACAGTGTGTACTATATTCAACAAGAATCAAGACTAGCCCAGGCTTGTACGGCAAGAAAAGTACTGATTTTCTGCCAGTCGCTCAGCCAATGCCAGTCCAGCAGAGCGTCTGAGCATTTGGCATGAGACACTACAAAAGAGATCGAAACATATGCTTATGTAAAAAATTTTGAATGTCGTTTCAGAACTTGTTCAGATTATGTAAGGCCATGAAAATGTGAAACATTGTGAATCTGAACAGGACTTACTAATTAGCTCCTTCAAAAATCCACGTTTTGTAAAATTATAAGAGGCACTCAGTATTAAAGGTAGAATTTTTTATTTTTGGAATTAGATTCATTTCTTCATGAAAACACACATTAGAAGTTTACAGTAAGCCACCTCTTTTACTTTATGAATGATTTGTCTTCGAAATATAGGAAGCGCATAATATTAATGTTACGGAGTTAAACTTACGGAACTAGAATCAGTTTATCATAAAAACACACGATAGAAATTTCGAGGACGATACATCTTCAACTTTTGAGTTATTAAGAAGAAACCAAATTTTGCACTTAAGTTTCGTAAAACGAGTAAGATTAAGTAACCTTCGGTACTTAGCTATAAAGCTAAGATGACAGCTCTATTTCATGAAATTTAATATTGAAGCTCTAGTATCTTTCACGATAATATTGTAAAGCTTCAGGATATGGGAGATAAAAATGGAAACAATTTAGAGTCCATCATCTAACGTTGGTTCCATTTCGGAAATTCTGCAGTTAGAAATTTAAGAGCTATCGGCTTTATAAAACTTTCTCCTTCGGGAGGTAATATAGACGACTTAATCAAGTTTATGCAGGTACAATCGTATCTCACTACGAATACAAAAACAAAAACGTGTTCAGAGGTATTGGGTTACATGTTGCGATACAGGTACATTAAAATGCAGCCAAAAGACATCAGCCAAATATCAGATTCCACCTCCATAATAAATTAAAACATGTACATCATGGTTGTTGTCATTAGGTATTTCCTCACCAATCAACAGTTAGTGCACTAGTGTCACTTAGGCAACAGAGGGCACTGACAGTATACTCAAGGAGGGTGCGCGATAGTGAATGAAAATTTGTCATGCCAAACTCGCTTGAATGGTTAAAATTAAAATAATGACATTGAAAACCAGCTTAGATTTAGCTGAACGCTTATCTAAATTTACTAAAATGACAACAATTAGTAAGTTATCATCTAAAGAAAGATCATTGTGGTGAACTGTGAATCGTGCAGATGGAATGAATAACAGAAGGAACCAGGTTGGGGAAAGGAACCTCTCGGCCACCCCGGCCGGCCCTTATTCCGCCTCAGTTACCCTGTGTCGGTGACTGCTGTGCAAACACTTTCTCCACGTACGCGTACACCATAATTACTCTACGAGGAAAACATTGGGGTTATACTCGTCTGGTGTGAGACGTCCCCGGGGGTATCCACCGGGGGCCGAACCGCACAATAACCCTGGGTTCGGTGTGGGGCGGCGGTGGGGTGAGTGGACTGCTGTGGCCTGTTGTGGGGTTGTGAACCACTGAGGGCTACGGCGGGGCGAAGCCTCTCCACCGTTTCTAAGTCCCCAGTTGCATATAATACAATACAATACAGTGTATTATATCATAACAAAGAAGAAACACTAGGATTAGCAGGCGAGCAGAACGACAAATCTGATAGTCATATGGAAGATCGAGCCATTTTTTTGCTACTTTAACGAAAGTAGTGGACAGAAATTATGTAGAAAATTTATATGTTTGAGCTGTCCTTGTTCATTTAAAATGAGTCCATCTTTGTGAGTAAAATATTTAAGAATCCCCTATTGTTTTAGCAGGTCAAGTATGAAATCTGTACTCTCTTTATGCAAACGTTGTAAGTCTTCTAGTCTGCCTGCTGTGTGTTGTAGAAGATCTTCAGCAAAAGTGGAACTGTTCACATTTCTATCACCTCTACTTAGCACATGATGTTTATTTCTTCCTTTAAACATTCTTCTAGTCTGTCCTATGTAGTAGTTACGACAGTCATTAAATGTAATTTTATAAACCCTAGAGTTTGTGAGACGATCTTCTTGTGCTCTGATAGAGTGAGTATATTTTTGTTGTAGGCTATTGTTCACAGGAAAAGCAACTTCGCAGCCACATTTCTTATTTAGCAGTCTACTTAGTGCTATAAATTTTATAGACATTGAAGCCATGGTAAAATGGTTTTAATAAACCTTCCAGTTTCCAACTGAGTGGCTGTTTACTATTTGTACAAGAAGATTTCACTGCTCCAGCCAAGTAAAAGATTTTAAAATTTTCTGGAACATAAATTAAGGACAGAGAATATATAGAAAAGCTGGAAACGTTGTTAGTATTCAATTAAAATAGGATTTAGTCATAAAGAGCGCTTCTGAAGACACTAGAAGCGATTCTGGAGCGAGTTTTCACTTCTGTGCCCGCGACGACATAAGAAGGGATGTTAGTTGGTCGTTGTCAGTCTTACAAAAATGTGGCTACGCTCTGCTGTGAATCTTTTCGCGTTCGCTTAAGCCTCGGATAATGTTAAGTACTGCTTGTGTTTCTGTCGAATCGTATATTGCGTATGACTTGTGAAACTGCGTAAAAGTAAACTTAATTGGATTAATATTTTATTTGGAAAGCCAGTGTTCCTTATTGGTATTTTGCTTTGTGTGCCACATCACAGCGCACTCAGCCCTTCTATCGGTTTAGTCGAACTGTCTTCTAACGGACGTTATTAAAATTAAATTCGTCACGACATACAACGGACGTTAAGAACCGAGACGAGATGAATAACAGAAAGTCGTCCTACAAATCTAACACTCTGATTCCATTTTATAATCAAGAGCAACGATGCCATTTTGTTGTTATATAATGAACTAAATATTTTTTTGGGGGGAGGGGTGCGATATATATATGTTTTCATAAAGAACATCTGCAGTCACATAAGTCACACTGATAGGTCACACTATATTCTGATTAACAACGTGCTTTTACGACTATGGAACGCAATACGTGTGACTTTGTAAGTTTCCAGAGGAATATGACACTTGAGGTCACTAGAGGTTACGCAAATTCTGTAAATTACAAGTTAGTGGTTTGTGGTCGTGGTGCTTGCACCTTATATCAGACAATCTCGCAGCCAAGACAAAGTGAACTAACAATTATTATCCTCTAATCACTGTAACACGGCTCGCGTTTGTGACAAAGAGAGTAGTCCTGCTGGAAGATACCATCGCCATTGGTGATGGCATCGAGTATGAATGGATACAAGTATTTCGCAGTAATCAACCAGTCGCAGTGCCCGTGATGGCCTAAAATAGTAGCACAGGTCCGGTAGAGGCCAGGCGAATGACCCCATGGAATAATACTTCCCTCACCGTTCTGCTGCTGTGCCACGGTGAATGTTTCGAGCAGCCTTTAGCCTGAATAAACTGCTTTTCCTGAAACGACCATCGACCTGATATAACAACAAACGTGATTCATTCAACCAGACGACTCTTTTCCATTGGTCCATGAGGAAATCTCGATGATCCCTTGCCTATTGCATTTGTAACTGAAAATATCGTTTGGTGGACGTGGGTCACATTTGCTGGCGAGTCTCATGCTCAACGAAGTGTTTAGAACGGTGTGCTCCGAAACACATGTGGTCACTCCAACATTGTACTCTGCATTCAGTTCTGCAATAGATCTCCGCCTATCCACTTTACAGAGAAGACCACCTCTGACCTCCACGATCCGTATGATATTGCCGTTCCTGTGTTGTTCAGAAGTACGTCCGGACATGCATGGACGTCCAAATTAACAGGCACTGCGGTGACTACAGCCATTACGAAGTACATGAAATGTGTTCGCAATTGCGAGAACGAGGAACCATAAGCTGTATATGGGAATGACAACAATTAAAATTGTTGTTGGACTGGGACTCGAATCTAGATTTACCACTTTACTCGAGCGGTCGGCGTAACCGCCTTTGCTACTCGTACACGCTCACGGCCAGACATAGACTTCCTTATGTCTCCATTCCTGCCTCATAACCCGTCCTCGCACTTGCATTATACAATTCCCGTACACGGGAGGCCATTTTAATTGAAAGTCAGTACCTTATATCGACGGATAAATATGATATTGCAGTACCTTTCTTGTTAAGAAGAACGGTGCAATACTGCAATAATATATTTATCAGCCGATACCATGCAGTAACTTTCAGTTGAAATGTCCTCCCTTGTACGGGAATTACTTATTGTGTGTAAGAGTACAGGTTGTGATGCAGGAACGCTGACACGTTGAAGTTCGTGTCTGGCCTTGAGTCGTGCACGGATAGCCAAAGAGGTTAAAAGTGAGAAAAGTCCGGAAAAAATTTTCATTGTCATCCTCTTACACAGCTGATGGTTGTTCTTATTCGCAACTACGAATACACTTCATGTGTTCCACGATCTGTAGTGAGGCATGGACGTCAAGCGCCTTGTCACCTACACGATTTTTCTAAGTCCTTCAATCACTTTCGATAGACGCTCAAGGCAGTAGACGTAACAGAACCGCCAGGTTTGCTGCTCTTGAGATGATCGTTAGCAGGCACCAGGTCATTCAATCTGTCATTTTTGTATGTCGCTTATTTAACTGGATATCCCCATTTACAGCTCTTACCGTCAATGGAACGATACACTATTCGACTCTGCGTTTATAAAATTTCCGTTTTTCGTCGTCTGCCCGCAACGTTATCAAGCGGCTTTCAGTCTCGCCGTGGGCAATGTTCACAATGTTTCGTTTTTTAATACGTGTTCTATCTTCTAAGCCCTCTGTTTCCCTGTCATTACACTCAAGTAAGCACATTATATTCTTCTATCGTCGTGTAAGGAACATAAACGGCGTCAATTCGCTACAGAACGGTGACAAAGATCTCTAATAGAAAATAGAATCTTACAGTTGGAGGCAATATGTCGTCTCCGTCACAGTTACTCAAGTTTCTCAAGAAAATATTACATATCCATGTCACGGCCGAATAGCGAAACATTAGGATCAGATTACAGTTTGTTAATCTTACGGCTATATAGAGTGCGATAAGTGCGAGTAGTTTATAATCCAACACTCTCAAACAAAAAAGCTTTTAGCGAGGTTACAAGTGTAAACGACCATAGGTACGGTTCAGCTGATCCCAAGTGACTGCAATACCACCTCCGAAGGGTCGTAGAAAGAAGCAGATGGGAGTCTCTTCTAGGTGAAAATGCTAGTTAAGTTATCTCTGTTGTCTGTCATGTGTCAATAAATATTCGTTTTTAAGACAGAGGTTCCGGCAGTGTGTGTTATGATTTCAGTGGTTGGGCCTCAAATTTTACCTGCGGACTGTGCACTCACAATGCATGGAACGCCATTACCTTGTCTTAACACAATTATCTTCAATAATATTTGAGCACATTTCTCGTGGAGAACAGCGGTTTTTCTCAGTACTTTAAAATGGACATGAACAGACTCGACAGCAAAGAACCTGAATTTTTGTGGTTGCCGGGCTCGGTCGATTACTGACCATCCCCAGACCTCATACAAAGTTAACAGGCCAACTGAACGAAGTTGGCGTTACAGTCTCCACGAACGCCACAGGTAACGACAAGAATTAAAGTACCTTGCTGTCGAGACTGTTTACGATCCTTTTAAACAATTGTCTTGCTTTCACAAGTGTGATGCATCAGCCCTCCATACAACACAGTGGATTCCGAAGTAAAAACTATTCCACGGTCCCAGAGAGAGATTTCATGCACGATTTAATACCTATAAAACAATTTGTAATTTACCAGTAGGTGGTTTCTGAGTTCTGAGCTTGCGCTATATATCATTCGCCTTATATACACAAACGGCCTCAGCGATAGGGTAGGCGGCAATCTGGGACTGTTCCCTCATGACGCTCTATAGTGTTCCGAGAAAGTGTCGTCGGTCAGTGACAAAATGAGGATACAGCAGGAGACAGAATTTCTGTTTGGTATGATGAATGGAATATTGCTCCAAACATAGAAAAATGTAGGTAAGCAGATGGTCAGGAAAAACAATCCTGTAGTGTTCAATACAATATCAGTTGTATGTTGCATGACACAATCTTATCGAATAAATATTTAGGGGTAATGTTGCAGAGCGATGTGAAATTGATCAAACAAGGCCGGTCGGTAGTAGGGAGGGCAAATGATCAAATTCAGTGTACTGGTAGTATGCTAGAAAACTGTAGCTCTTCTATAAAGGACACCGCGTGTAGAAAACTACAACGATCCATTCTTCTGCTGGAGTGTGCGGCATCCACACAAGGTCGGAGTAAAGGAAGAAATGGCAGCAATTGAGAGGTGTTCTGTTAGATTTGCTACCGGTACATTCGATCAACGTTCTTCGGGAGTACGTCGTGAACTGAAATGAGAATCCCTGGATGGAAGAAGATGTCGCTTTTGGGAAAAATTACTCAGTAAAAAACTGAAAACCGATATTACCAGGTGACTGCAGAACGGTTCTACTGCCACCAAGTTACAACTCGCGTAAGTACTGCAAAGACAAGAGATATTAGGGCTCGCATTGATGCATACATTCATTTATCCTCACTCCAATTGCGAGTGGAACCGGAAAGGGAATGACTAGCAGTTTATCAAGGCACCTTCCGCGATGCATCGTATGGTGGATTTTGTAGTATGTATGTAGATACAACAGCAGTTCCGAGTGGCATGGATTCCACAAATCTTTAGGTAGGTTTCTGGATGTACGTGACGCAGGACATACGTGCAGAGGTCACACAGTTACTGTAAATTACAGGCCACTACACTGTGGGTATGGACCCGATGCCCGATAGCGTCCCAGTTATTAAATTTAAAATGTTCCCGGTAAATTAAACTTTCGAAGAGATTTCAGGATTGCTGCCGGTTGTCGCAAACTTCACTCCACGATATTTCAACTGGACACATTCCACTCATCTTCACGTGAGCCATCGAACACTGACGAAAACTTCTTTTCTCTTTATTGTTATTTCATGTCTCAATGAAGCGGGCCGGCAGTGGCCTACATATGCCGCTCTTCGGCCAACAGACACAACAGATAGGCATAGAAGACAGAGAAACACAAAAAGCATGCTCATACATGATGAACAATTCACAATATATTAGAAGTCGTTCGACGGAAGGCACTGTACACAAAGGGTGTCACCAGCTGAACAGACGAAGACGTCGAGTTGGTGACGCGAACGTAGGAGAACACTGAAGAAACCACTGCAGCACACAACTGAGAAACACTCATGCACGGAAACACTGATGATGATCATCAAGGAAGCTCTCGAAGGGGGGGGGGGGCTGCCTCCAGGTGGAAGGGAGAGGTAGGAGGACGTGAAGGAAGGTGGTGGAACCAGTGGGAGAAAGAAGGGAGAGTGGGGGAGGGGAGAGGGGAGGGGTTGGAAGCCCGGGGAGGGGGCGGGAAGTGGGAGATGTGGGAGACAGAAGGGGGAAAAAGGAAGGTGAGGAGGGAGAGAGGGAGCCCTGGGGGAAAAAGGAAGGATATGGGAGAGTCAGAGCTGGTAGGAGGGGTAGTCAAGGACATCATCAGGTAGGGAGAGTTGGCGGAAGCCAGCTTGAGCAAAGGTATGGACGGTTTGAAGATGGAGAGCAGGTGGGATGAAAGAATACAGCCGCAGCGGTGGGCTGGGATGGGCGTGGATGGGAGATACAAGCGGGTGTGGGGGATCGAGTTTTCGGGAGATGTAAAGGATCCATATCCGTTTGATTAAAAGGAGAAGGTGCTGGAAGGGAATCAAGTCATATAGGAACCGTTTGGGGGATGGGAGACGGATGCGATAGGTGAGGTGAAGCATGTGGCGTTCAAGGATTTGGAGGGAGTTATAGTAGGTGGGAGGGGCAGAAATCCAGGTGAGATGGGCATAGCAGAGGATGGGGCAGATAAGGGATTTATAAATGTGGAGGATGTTAGAGGGGTCCAGACCCCATGTGCGGCCAGAGAGGAGTTTGAGGAGGTGGAGTTGGGAGTGTGCCTTGCCTTGGATTGTTTGGTGATGGGGGCTCCAAGAAAGGTGATGGTCAAGAGTGACACCAAGGCAGTCGAGGGTGGGGCTGAGGTGAATAGGATGGCAATAGATTGTGACATAAAAGCCAATGAGGCAGAATGAAGGGGTGGTTTGGCCTACAATGATGCCCTGGGTTTTGGAAAGCTTGACCTTGAGCAGCCACTGGTTACACCAGTTGGTGAATCAATCAAGATGGTATTCGAGAAGGTGCTGGGAACGTTTCAGAGTGGGGGCAAGGACAAGGAAGGCAGTGTCATCAGCGTGCTGGAGAAGTTGGATGGGGGGGTGGGGTGAAGGTGGCAGTGTGTCTGCTGTATACAGAAGATAGAGGGGAGAGGATAGAGCCTTGGGGCGCACCGGCAGAGGGATGAAACGTGTAGGAATCTGTGTTATGGATGGTGACATAGGAAGGACGGTAAGAAAGGAAGGAGGCCCTCAGACAGGCATAGTTAATAGAAAGGGCAAAGGTTTGGAGCTTGGAGATCAGAATGCCATACACAGTCATAGGCACACTCAAGGTCAAGAGAGAGGATGATAGCAGAGTGAAGGGAATTTAGTTGTTCAGAGAGGTGGTGAGTGAGGTGAAGGAGAAGGTCATCAGCAGAGAAGGATGGTCGAAAGCTATATTGGGCAGAAGGAAGGAATCAGTGCTGGTGGAGATGTCGGTGGATGCATCGGGTGAGGATGGATTCCAGCACCTGGGTGAAGACTGAGGTAAGGCTGATGGTGTGGAAGAATGAGACAGCAGAAGGCGGTTTGTCAGTTTTTAGGAACATAGTTATCCAGAAGGTTTTCCACAGCTTGGGGTAGAAGCCAGTGGACAAGACCACAATATAATATACCGAGCGAGGTGGCGCAGTGGTTAGCACACTGGACTCGCATTCAGGAGGACGACGGTTCAATCCCGTCTCCCGCCATCCTGATTTAGGTTTTCCGTGATTTCCCTAAATCGTTTCAGGCAAATGCCAGGATGGTTCCTTTGAAATGGCACGGCCGATTGACTTCCCAATCCTCCCCTAACCCGAGCTTGCGCCCCGTCTCTAATGACCTCGTTGTCGACGGGACGTTAAACACTAACCACCACCACCACCAAGACCACAATATAGTCAGGCCAGGGTGGAGAGGAAGGAGGCGGGAGATTCATACAGGTGACAGTAGGTAACATGGTTGTGACTGGGAGCGGTGTTGCATTTTGTGCATAGTATAGCTATGATAGTATAGCTATGATTGGGGTGATGAGTGCAAGGTGTGTTATCCAAGTACTGGAAGCCAGGAGCGGGAGGAGGGGCAGAGGTGTCAGTTCGATCACAGACATCAGAGAAGAGGGTGTAATCGAACTGGTGATCATCAGTAATGGTAAAGATATCGGATAGGTAGGAACAAAAAGGTTGGCCTTACTAAGGTTATCAGGAAAGGGGTGGTCTCATGAAGGAGAGGGTAGTAGGGGGGAGGGGGAATTTAGACACAGTAAGGTTGCAGAAGGCTGACCAGTACTTGGGGGAGTTAATAGGCAGGGTAGCATTAAGGTGGGTGCATGTCTGTCGCCAGGCCCAGCATGTCTTGGCCGCGATCAAGTTTTGTATGGGTCATTGGAGTTCTTGGTGGCGTTGTAGTGTGTCCCGGTCCCATGTGTGAAAGAATGCATGGTGGGATTCATGAAAGAGGAGGATGGCCTGTGGCGGTAAGGTGGGGCAGTACAGGTGGATGGCGACGGTAGGGATGTGTGCCTCCACGGACTCAGAAAAGGTCTGCTGGAGAAAGAAGGCGGCACAGGTAACGTCGTTGGGGTGGTAGTAGGCGACGGGGTGGCTATCGATCTGGGTAGAGAGGATATCCTGGTAGGCATTCCAGTTGGCGTGGGAATAGTCTTGGACATATTTTGGGGGAGGATCGATGCTAGGGTCGAGGCAGGGGCGACGACCATATGATATGGTGAGGAAGACAGGTAGATGGTTACTGCCAATAGGGTCGAGGACGTCCACCGTGATGTGGCCGAGGAGGTTGGGGGAGGCCAGGACGACATCGGGAGCGGTACTGGATTCGGGGCAGGTGTGTTGGGGAAGGAGAAGGAGGTCACCTTGGAAGGTGGTGAGGAACCAATGCCAGCTGGTCGGCGGAACGATTATGGACGTTGAGGTCGGCGGCAATCACGTAGAAGGAGAAAGTATGGTCGATATGAGAAAGGACGTCGAAGGTAATAGGGGTCGAGGGGCGGACATAGATGATGGTGCAGGTAATGTTAAGGCTGGGGGGAGAAGAGACTTAGGAAGACGTTCTCCACTCCGCGCTATACAGCACACTGAGAGTATTGCCGCTCATGCGTTAGATTCGCCTTCACAGGTGGAGCACAACGACCGGTGGCAGCGCCCTCAGCAGCCATCGGAGTATTCTGACATCTTCGTCTTGAGCAAATATCAGAGACGACGGGATTTCCCGCATTATCCAATTGCTAGTCGCTGTCACGATTCATTAAATTTCACACGATACGTATTTCAACGGATTAGTTTATAATGCAGTTCCATAAAGGTGTTGCCGTGGCCAAAATTAATGTTTTGTCATACTGAACTGAATGGCCGTTGAGGATAAAACGTTCTGCAATTGCAGGATTGGTGGTTTGTAAAAGGCGAGTGCAACGTTTGTCTTCTGTGCAGCCTTCTTCCACTGTGCGTGTTGTTTGTCCTATGCAGGCGGTATCTCACTGGTAAGGTATTTTGTTAATTCCCGCCTTCCTCTATAACAAAGTAGGCCTCACTGATACCAGCCGACCCGAAATCTTAAAGGATGCGCGGACACTCACTTTCACCTGAAAGTATACTAAGTATTCATGCTATTTTGGAGGAAATACTTCCAACAAACGGAACAAAAGCTAGGGACTCTGCCGGAGTTTTCTCTTTTCTATCGACTTCTCGCTTCTTGGACTTAGCTGAGAATGCCCTATTAATTTGCCGGGTAGAGTATCCATTGTCTCTGCACACTGTTTTTAAACGTGAAGCTCTTTAGGAAAACTACCTGCATCCAACACTGTATGAGCTCTGCAGACAGGCGTTTTAAGCGCACGCATGATTTGGGATGGTGATGGCAACTTGAAAAGTGTAAATACAAATCATTGTGAGTGGGCTTACGGAAAACAGAATGTCGCAGAGAGCGTGACTCTTCCGTCTGACCAGTGCACTACCTCTGATAAATTTGGTGAATGGTGTTGAAGAAGCTGTAGGACGCCTTCCTATAGATGCTGTCGAAGAAATAAGACGGGAAATTTGTCGTGCTCTTTTGAAAGCTCGTTCTCAACGTAGTAATATAACCTATGAAATCTCCGAGAGGATCCGGACACAGTGGTGCCGAAGAACGATAAAAGGTAACTAATCTGTTTTGTTATCTCGTGGTTATTATTTGATGAAGATGTATGGCCTGCCTCGTGGTACTACATTCAGGAAGACTGATAATGACCCTACAGGACACGTGCAATGGAAGACTTGTACAACCCTGCATTCCTCCTCGTTACCTCTAGAGACCATCAAGCCGTTAAGACAACATGGCAGCGTACCACCAAGACTGTATGGTCTTCCTAATGTGCACAAAGATGGCCTCCCCCTACGGCCTGTAGTGTGTAATATTGACGCTACCACATATGATTTAGCCAAGCATGTTACTTTCTTGTTGAGACCATTGGCTGGCAAGTGTCCACATGATATAAAGAACTCAGCCGATTTTATCAACAGACTGGGGACTCTCCGCCTAAATAGTTCGGACCTTTTAATGAGTTTCGATGAAATATCTCTTTTTATAAAGGTACGTCTTGCTGATTCCTTGGCGCTGTTTGGTAAACATCATTAGGCGGGCATCACTGCTTTCTTTCGGAACGCTCTTTCCTACACCTATTTTGAGCAGGGTGACGGTGTTGCCGTGGGCGGCCCCTTATCTTCCATGGTGGCTAACGTTTTTATCTAGGAATTTGAGCCTGCCGTAGTGGCCGAGAGGTTGTAAGCGCTTCAGTCCGATTCCGCGCGGCTGCTACAGTCGCAAGTTCGAATCCTGCCTCGGGCATGGATGTATGTGATGCCCTTAGGTTAGTTAGGTTTAAGTAGTTCTACGTCTAGGGCACTGGTGACCTCAGATGTTGAGTCCCATAGTGCTTAGTGCCATTTTTTGAGCATTTTGAGGAAATAGCTCTTGAATGAGCGCTTCTAAAAGCAACTATTACTTGGAGGCATGTTGATGATAGTTTCATAGAGTGGCCCCACAGAGAAGATAAATTAACGGGGCTTTAACATCATCTGAACTCCATTCGTGAGAACATTCGATTTAGTATGGAATTTGAGAAAGATGGCTGTCTCCCGTTCGTGGATGGTTTGGTTAGACGAAAGAGTGACGGTTCTCTGGAACAGTCCGTTTATCGTAAGCCTACTCACAACGATTCGTACTTACACTCTTCAAGTTACCATCACCCATCTCAAACGTGAGTGTGCTTAAAAACCATGGTAGACGGAGCGCATACAGTGTCGGATTCAGTTAATTGACCTAAAGAGTTTAGACAAGATAATGTTCAGAGACAATGTGAGCTCCATCCAGCAAATTAACATGGCATTCTCAGCTAAAACCAAAAACCGGGAAGTGGATAATGAGGAGAACGCGACGGCAAAGTCTCTAGCTTTTCTTCCCTTCGTTGGAAATATTTTCTCCAAACAGCAAGAAAGCTTAGTAATTTTTTGGTGTAAGCTGTTTTTGCTATAACTAAACTTGTAAGAAATTCCACAGCAATAACCTTTATACGACTAACTTCATGACTTTTCACATGAATGAAATTCTCAGATCGCGAAGATAGGCAGAGAAGACATCAGCCATAGAGACGTTTATGTTATCAACACCCAATTTGTAGAACATTGAGAAGGAAGTAAAGGCCATTTCGAGGTAGATAGAAGAATCCTCTACTAGTGCGCGGTTTTCCGCTGTTTTGGGTCAGCTGATTGCGTCTCTGATAGTTATAGACTCCGAAATGAACTTAGCAATAGACGAAGGCACGGACCATCAGTGGAAGTTAAGATACGAAGTATGTCAAAACACACAACGACGGGACAATAGTAGCGTTACTCTGGTCACTGTTACCAAATTAGTTAACTACTTACAAATGCAATAATACCTAAGGAAAGATTATGTTCTTTGTCTCTTTTAGCAATTAGATGCTGAAGATTGAAAACGTTGTTTCAAGTGTTTGTTTCCGTAGTGCAGAAATGGTTTGCCTCACAGAGAGGGTTCCTATTAAAACTACCAACTGTCCTACAAGTTAGAAGGGGAATTGAGACATACGCTGAGTCTCTCGTGCGGGAAATGCCGATCGGACGCCGTGTTCTGATACGACGACCGAGTATTTTCTCCACATTCAGCACACCGTACAACGTACATTCCATTGGACGTCATGCCCTCTTGCTCTTAGAAAGTTTAGGGACAGTTGAGAACACCTAACTCGTGGCTGTCACGGAGAGTGGGTTTGGAGTTCTACTCAGGGAATTCCTAGTTTGCTTTTCGGTGGGTAGCCTACTTCCCTTAAAGTGAAGGCCCTGATATTTCATTTGAAAATGACCCAATAAGTTACCTTCCACGTCCCTGTCCAGTTCTAAACTGAGATAGGTATTTAATGACCAATCCGCCAACACACTTAACTTTCTTTTCGATCTTCACCATTTGTTCACGAAACATTCAATATATTCGCAGTTGCGAATAATGACAACCATCAGCTGCAGAATGGAATGACGACAATGGAAATTTGTGTCGGACCTGGACTTGAACCCGTATTTCCCGGTCGCCTTACCAGTTGCCTATCCGTGCACGAGTCAGGGCTACACCCAAGCTGCCATATGTCGTCAACCATGCGTGTGCGACTTAGACTCGCACATCCATTATGTATATTCCCGTACGGGTCAGACATTGTATTTGAAAGTCGCTTGCCCGGTATCGGAAGAGAAATACGATACTGCAGTGACTGTATTATTCTCATTACGATGAAAAGTTTCTTTGGAAATGCATGCATTTGTCTACAAGGTCATAAATTTGCCAACAGCTCCACCACCTTTATATGTTAACGTTGGAACACGTTTGAAAATTGGCTTAATTCGTCTAGTCCTAAATTGAGCTCAATTTTTAATGACCTGTCCGTCGATGAACATTTAACGATCATTTCCATCTTTGCTATTTGTTAATGAGGTCAGAAATTCGTCAGTAGATCCACAACCTCTATGTCTTAACGCTGGCTCGCATTTTAAAATTTGCTTAATGAAAGAAGACCCACATACGGCAAGTATTGCTGAAGATCACTCTAGTCTTCTGCACCAAAGTAATATATTTCAACAAAACAATAGCTGCACTGTATACTTTTCATAACTTTACGAAGTTGATAATCTGACGTGATAAGCTGTATGATGCCATGAGCTCTGAATGAAATCCATGTGAAGTTAATTTTCATAATACCTATTTTATAAATGGAACTTATAACTGTATTGAGGCATCAAATATGAAAGAAAGCAGGGCCTTTCCGAATACTGATGATCATAGGTCTTCTATGGCTCAAATAACTATGGAGAGCATTTTTAGTCCCATAAATTATCATATTACATTTACCTTTATAACAGAAGGAATTATCTTCGAATTCCAGGTATTTATATTATACAGGGTGTAAATTTTAAGTTGACAAACCTGAATAAGTCGAAAACAAAGCTTCACACGAGAAACTATGCAGAATCCAAAGTTGATTATTTTCGAGGGGCACATCTGCTGATGCTAAAAGTAGCCCTCCTCCCCTGAGGGTGAGGCGCCAGGCAACTTTAAAGTTTCAAATAGAAACCCCCATTTTTTATTGCAGATTCTACATAAAAAACTACGTACATTTTGTCCTAAACATTTGTTTTGATTCTTGGTAGTTGGCGCTGTACTTCAAGAAAATCAATGTTCTCATTATTGCGTGGAAAATGGTTATGGATAAGTAACAAATACTTATTTACTCCGTAAATTCTTATTCGATAAAACTAAAACTCCTCCTCTATCCCAATAGCTTGGTTTTTGAGAGAGAGGAATTAGAATTTTACAAATATTGACCCAAAAAATTGTATTAATTATTTCCTCAGAGTCGGATAAATTTTGTTTGTTTCGTGGTCATGAGGTCACACAACTTTTAATCATCAAACAAATCATCTGACCAGCTAACTAACTGACCAAACATCCTACTTAATGACGTGTGAATTCATTTTCTAATTATCCACAAACATTTTCCATGCAAAAATGAGAACATGGATGTTCTTGAATTATAGCGCCAACTACAAAGAATCAAGACAAATGTTTAAGACAAAGTGTACGTAGCTTTTTATGTAAAATCTGATTCTCCAATATAAAATGGGGGTTCTCATTTGAAATTTTAAAGTTGCCTCCCGCCCTACCCCCATGGGGGTGGCGTGGCGGGCTAATTTTAGCGTCAGAAGTTGTCCTCCTCGAAAATAATTTTTCGTGTGAAGCTTATTTTTAGTAATACTGGTTTATCAACTTAAAATTTACACCATGTATATGCCCAGAAATGTCACGAAGACAGCCATTGTAACAATCAAAATTCAGAAAATATGTTGTAAGCAACTTTTTTTCCCGCTTTGGCTACAGTGTCAGCGGACGGCACTGGAAAACATGTGTCCGAAATAAACTGAGGTACCGGACGTAACGACACAGAGACAGACGCTGAAACTACGGTCCGCTTCTTAGCTCAATAATGAACTCTGTGTTCTCATCACATCGTGACCTGAATTCTGACGATGTGGAGATTAAGCTGTTTGTTTTCACTGCGAAGTGGTTCACTTAGCAAGAGAGCGAGCTGTCCTCAAAGATGTGTCGTCAGTTACAAGCAGATTCGGCTTCACTGTAGCGCAATTACGCGGCTCCGTCCGAGCTGGAAGGAGCCGGCTATAATCAATGTGGCTGGAGGGAATTCCGTAGGTAGGATTTGCGTAACAAGATGTGCGGCATTGTACTGATTTAAATACCAAACATACCAGCAGAGTCTCACAGGACAGATAGATAAATTTCGAGTGGCATTCTGCTACTGTTGATGATTCGTCCTCTCTGTGGGACGTTAAATTCACAAGGAACCCCTTGAGTGCCAGGTCACAAGTTAAACCTTTACTAGGGCTCGTTTGAAACTGTTGTGTTAACAGTTATGACAGAAACAATATTATCTGCTAATCACTCTGCTCGTGCATCAGGAGGACGACCTAAAATGAATGTCCGTAACGTGCACAGATCAAACTTTAGTTGGATGTGTCCATAAGACTTCACAAAATGGGCATCGTCGACATTCAAGAAATGTTCAAAACAAATCATTAACTTGTACGATGAACACCGAATTAAGAATGGTGCGGAACAGTGATCATGAAGTACCGCGCCATCAAAATTGAAGGGGAACTCCTTGGGAGTAACAGCACGCCGAGCTAAGAATTTTTGGAAATTAGTAGAAAGATCTTATGCGACCAAACTGCTGAGGTCATCGGTTCCTAAGCATATACACTACTTAAACTAACGTACACTAAGGACAACACACACACACACACACACACACACCCATGCCCGAGGGAGGACTCGAACCTCCGGCGGAGGGAGCCGCGCGGACCGTGACACGACGGTTAGACCACGCGGCTATTCTTAAAGAATGCATATACATAACTGATGGAATATGACGTCATGCAACCGAATGCGAAACAGTCTGTCGTGGAATTTATCATGAAATTGGCAACGCTCTAAGGCGTAGCTGTAGATAGTACTGTAATATGATCTACAAGAACGAAAAAGCAAACTTCGAGATGCTAAATTCGTCCAGTGATTCCATGTGGTACGAACTGCCATGTCACACATATTTTGAAGGGATAGTTTGCTCTAAGCGAATATGATTTTCATGCGCAGAGGAGGAATCAAACGAAACAAGTTTTTTTCACAAGCTGTTGGCCGGAAATAGTGCTGATACCGTAGTTGCTGATCTCTCACGCCCATTTGCCCACTCTTTCTGGCTGCGAGGTAAATATTCTCTACTGCTCTTGCAAGATTACGCGCACGAGAAGGAATCATAGGCGGCACAGCACCTTCAACTTCTCGTAGCATAATAAATAGCTCTACAGCTAACTTACCATTCCGATTAACAGCTGGCATAATTGTATATGAATGTGTTAAGGCATTGATGTTGCTTGATCTTGATACCACTCTCTTGGTACCTCTAATTTCCAGGTTTCCTTACATATCAATTTTCTCTTCAAATCGTGATTGTTCAGAATTGAAAACAAATTCCTTACTGAACGATGGGATAAGTTTGTTTATCTCACATACAAATTTTCGGGCCGCCACCATAGCCCGTGCATCGTCAAGTTGCCACTTTGTTTGAAATTTCGTTCTCCTACATCTTCCAATTCTGTAGCAATATTTGAAGTTACGCAGCATCCCTTATATCTCTTGAAATCACTGTAACCTATGTCGCACTCTCTATGATGTGTATAACGTAGGAGATCACTATCATGAACATCCTGTAAATTGTATCGAACACTTTGAAATGCAGAAACACCAGTTTTGGTAACAATTGCGCTTGTCCTCTTGAATATAGTTGTGTACGTAGTTCCGTATAGTCAGCGCGGGCACAACATTCCCACTAGAGCGCGCCCCACTAAGCACAACAGCGTAGGCGCAGCGCTCATCCGTCTCCACACTACTGGATGGCGCTGCCTTAGAGACGGACCAAATTCTGCTTCTGCCGATCCGCGTATTAATATGTAACGCAGCCAATGAGATTGCTGCTAACGTAGAACCTTTTCTCCTCGCGGATCACACTCGCGCAGTGATACCTGAATGCGCGAGGTATTATAACGAGTGTACAGACCCCCAATTAGTCAGTCTACATTTGTCTGCACCAGTCTCTACCAGTCTGCATTAGTCTATACCAGTCTATAGTCAAGTTTCAGTCTGCACCTAAGAAGATTATCATGTTCCTGTACATAGCCACGAAGATAAATGTATAGACACTTTGTCAAGTATCAGAGATATGTGAGAATAAGATAAACATACCAAGACCAAAGGAACTTCAGATTGTCAATTGTAAATAGAATCCAGAATCAAGTTATGTAAGGTTTATGCTTGTTACTATTTTAATAAATGTGTGTGAAAATTAATCAAGTTCTGTTTAAAGTTGGTCACCGTCAATCTGCTACTCTAAGCGTGCAAGTGGCATTTCTATCGTCTGACCTAACAGCAGAAGATAAACACGCCACGATGAGACCATGAGAAATATCGCTGACACTCGCTTCTTCGTTAGAGCGACAAGTCAAATAATCTGATGGTGTGTGTACCGAAGGTCTTACAGTACGCACACCACAATAGTGTACGTCATTTTCCTCATGCACTCCACAGTCATATTGCTGCGGACTTATTCGAAATATGTTCATAGTTGTTCATTGACTATGCTGCTGACTACCTTCCATTATCACTTTCAGTTCAAATGGTTCAAATGGCTCTGAGCACTATGGGACTCAACTGCTGAGGTCATTAGTCCCCTAGAACTTAGAACTAGTTAAACCTAACTAACCTAAGAACATCACAAACATCCATGCCCGAGGCAGGATTCGAACCTGCGACCGTAGCGGTCTTGCGGTTCCAGACTGCAGCGCCTTTAACCGCACGGCCACTTCGGCCGGCCCACTTTCAGTTGTTATGCACGTATGGGCGTTATTGTACTCCTTATGTATATTTTCTGCACACAGCTGAGCGTACACGACACCATAATTTCACTGCCTTAACTTCCAGAGACGCTACTATTTCATCTTCCACGGCTTTCTCACTCTGCAAAATTCCTTTGATTCCATTCTGTTATACATATAATGCAATGTTTACTTCGTTTATATTTGCCATTGCTCCCCTTTGTATCAACAGACAGTATAACTGTTGTTAGTTGCCAGTCGACTAAGCAGTTCAAACATGCTCCGTAGCCTCATGCTGAGCTCACCATTGGATACACCAAGTCCCGCCACCTGTTGCCGTTACCCGTCAACGTTGTGGATGCATGGTACACAATATGTGGGGCGTCCAATGCCGTAAACATCATTGGCCTCTTGCGACGTCGTCCTCCAGTGGTTTCTTGCCAGTGTTTCGCCTAGTCCTGGTCGGGAGATGGAGGCTATATGACAGAAAAAGATTTGATTTCCATCCCTCCTTCCAGTATTCGTCCACGGCAACACAAATACAACACCACAGTTTTGTACAGTGAACTTCTGTATGGGCTTTCCTTGTCACTGCATCCACTATTATCTCTTTTGGACTACCACATTTACTGATAATTTTGACACAATTTTACCGTTAATAGATGAAATATTTTCTTTCTTGCACTTCACTACTCGATTCTCCTGTTACAACCTGCTGTGATGTTTATTTGTTCGTTGATTTCTTTCAAAATGCCTTCATTGGTTTTTCTCCCTGTCCAGGTTAGCATTTCCATCACATCCAAGTGCTCTCTATTTCCAGAATCAGATTTTCACTCTGCAGCAAGAGCTAAGTTTCACGGCTCTAGAGCAACATACTCTATGTTGTGTCGCACGACAATACCCTCGCCGGCGCGACGGTGGCTTCTTTTCCTCCGAAAGGAGACGCAGTGTAACAACAACATATAAAGTAACACATGAAATATGTTCGTAGTTCCTAATATGGATAATCATCAGCTATAAAATACAATGACGACAGTGAAAATTTGAGTCGAACCGGAACTTGAACGCCGGCATGCATTAGAGCCGGTCCAGCCGAAATTTTGGTTGTCGTCATTCCGTTATATAGCTAATCGTCATCCAAATTCCCAGCTGCGGATATATTCCACGCATTTCATAGTGGCTGTAGTCGCCCGCAATGCCTGTTCCTTCGCACATCAGTGCATGAACTTCTGAGCAATACAGGCATTGCAATATTGTATTTAAAATAAAGTATTAGTTCACATTATTGAAATGTATATACGATGGTTTACATCGTACATAGGGTTGCCATACGCCATGGATTTCACGGACAGTCCGCGATTTTAGGGTAAATGAAAACGTCCGGGCCGAAAAGGCAAATGTCCGCGATATTTGCTGGATTTCAAGTCAACTTCCGGTAATTTCAAAAATTGCTGTCAAAGAAGCATCAATATGTCATATCTTTGCCTTCACATTATATAAAATCCGAACAGAACAGAACAGCTTTCGAGATATGGAAACAATGGGCAGTCAGGCTCAGGCGTACGGTACATCCTCTTCGATTTGCGAGATTGCGAGTTGTCGATACAGTGGGCGGTCAGTCATCTCTGGCAATGAAGAGTATTATCCTCTTTGATTAGCTTGTTGAATGTTCGCATAGTTCGTTGTGCTTGCGATTTCGTTGTGTTATATTGTATTAAATAGTTGTTATTATTTGCCTGGTGGTTTAATAATGTCGGCTAGACGGAAGGTTAAGTACAGGGAGGAATATACTGAACAGTTTCCAAGTATAAAGCGAGAAAGAACTGAATACGAAGCTTTCTGCAAAATTTGCGGGTGAGTAACATTACGATTATACACAGTCCGCAGCTCGTGGTCGTGCGGTAGCGTTCTCGCTTCCCACGCCCGGGTTCCCGGGTTCGATTCCCGGCGGGGTCAGGGATTTTCTCTGCCTCGTAATGACTGGGTGTTGTGTGATGTCCTTAGGTTAGTTAGGTTTAAGTAGTTCTAAGTTCTAGGGGACTGATGACCCTAGATGTTAAGTCCCATAGTGCTCAGGCCATTTGATTATACACAGACCCATTGAAATCGTTGTTTTCCTTGAAAAATTATTCCATTATACGTTGTTCCTCTTCACAGTTCCTACATTTCAATCAGTAATGGAGGTAGACGTGATATTAACGACCACGTGCAATCGAAAAAGCATAAGACGGCAGTGGGTTCATCATCTTCCAAACAGCTCACCAACTTTTTCAAAACACAGACAGATGGTAATAAAGCAGCTGCAGCAGAAGCTGCATTTGCATTTCACTGTGTCAAGCACCATCATTCATACAACTCAAGTTCTTGCACATCAAAAATTATCTCTCACGTTTTTAGTGACTCGAAAGTTGCAGTAAACTTCTCCAGCGCCGAAACTAAAACAGAAGGCATCGTTAATAAAGTGATATCACCGTTCATTGAAGACAGAACAAGGAACAGTCTATCGAAGGCCAATTATGTTAGTATTAGCATTGATGCTAGCAACCACAAGTATTTGAAAATATTTCCTGTTCTTGTGCATTATTTTGATTATGATGAAGGTGTCCAAAGTAGATTGTTAAATTTAAATGAATGTAACAGTGAGGATTCTAGTACAATAACTGAGTGTGTATACAATGCCATTTTACAACATGGGCTTAGTGATTAGATATCTGCTTTTGGTGGAGATAACACATATACTAACTTTGGGGGTGTTGCGAGTAAAGGAGAAAACAATGTGTACATGAATGCACAATGCAATTCATACTGGTGCAGATGTCCTCCCTTATGATATTGAGAGCATTATCATAAAGGTTTTTAATTATTTCTCAATATATACTGTTCGTGTAGCATCACCAAAAGAATTTTCAGAATATGTTGATGTGACACATAAGGACCTACTTAGACATGTAACAACCAGGTGGCTCACCATGTTTCCTGCTATAGAAAGGTTCATCCACATGTTTAAGGCACTTAAGACTTACTTTCTTTCACTTGATACATGTCCTTCCCTTGTCAAGAAATTCTTTTCTGATTCTGTTGGTGAAATGTATCTGCTCTTCTTGTATGCACAAATGAATCCTTTCCAGAGGGCAGTTAGCAGCATTGAGAGGGAAGACATATCAGTGAATGAGGTAAGGCTGGAGCTAGAAAATATACTGCAAATTTTAGGAGAGAGAAAACAGTGTGTTTTCGTTACGTCTAAAGTTAAAGAATTAATGTCTGATCTCACACAATATCAGCAGTCTACATTTCTAGGGGAAGTCTCTCTTTTCTATCAAACTGTTATTGATTACTTGATAAAATGGAGTAAGCCCTTGTCTGATATTAAACATTTTGACTGGATTTTGCTAAAGACTGTACCTTCATGGGAAAATGTTGAAAAGACATTCAAGTGGATGCATGAAAACACAAGCTGTAAATTGAACGAGTCCCTTCTCTTTGACCAAGTACTGAAATTAAAGTGTGTTTTGGGGGAGGCCAAAGATGAAAGTTTTGAGAATATGATGTCACATAAGAAATGGGTGTTCTTCATTCATAATTGTATTTCTAGTGAGCAGTATTCAGAGTAGCTGAAAATTGTGGAATTTTATTTCTCCATTCCCAGTCATAACGCCAATGTAGAGAGAGTCTTTTCCCTCATGAATTCTCAGTGGACAGAAGAAAGGAATAGGTTAACAGTAAAATCAGTTAATGCAATGATGCAAATACAGTACAATATGAAAAACGTAAGTTGCAGTGAATTTCATAAACTGATTGAGAGCCAGATTAAGTTCCTTTCATCTATTCAAGGTTCTGAGAAATTCGGTTGGTATAAGAAAGGCTCAAATGATGAAAATAGAACTTCGTGTACTGAATAATGTAATGCATATTCTTATTTTTTGTAATAAATGCTTTCTTAATGAAGCAGTCCTTCCTAAACTCTGGATCATTAATTAAATGCACATTTCCCTTAGCTTATGGGCATGAGGACTCCTTATTCCTCTTATTTCCTTCGATCGGCTACGGTGGCCGTAGGTTTTGTCCTGGTTTTGGATTCCGAGATTATGGCAATCCTAATCGTACAACACATTTCCACAGAAATGCTATGAGAATTTACAACTGTCTCTGAATATTAGAGTATTACTTGGTACAGACATACTTACAAGACTCTCCGCTTGAAGAATAACTTCTAATATTTGCATGAGGTTCTGCCAAAGACCTTTAATACACTGGTGGTTTATGTAAGTCGATGCTGTCGTCTGGTTCGTCGACTGAAAAGTCGCCGAGCGTTCATTTGCTGAGCCGTAAATTAGACGAACGGCCGCGGTGGTGTGGAGAAACGCTAGGAAGCGTGGCTAAGGCGGCGCTGCTCATTCATCGGTGCGGCTATCCTCTTTTGTGGTTTCTTTGCGAGGTGTCTGCCTTACTTAGGCACACAGTTCTTCGGGCAACACTACATTCTATGTGAACATCTTCAAATATAGCTTCCCTTTCATCCTTTGCAGTGAATGAAGTGTTCTGTAAAAGTAGCTTTTCTACATTTCCCTGCTGTCTCTGTTGTGCCTAAATAATGAAACTTGTTTACTTTCTTATTTTACTTCTTTTTACTTTATTTCAACTCAGATATCACTCTATTCCTGCGGTATCTGTCATTTTTTCCTTCCATGTGATACTATGTCTGTCTCTGCCTTTATTTGATGCAGTACATTTCCAAAAATCTATGGCTGTAGTAAGTGATCTGTTTACTTCATTGCAAAAAATCATGAAACATCTTCCTCAGCGTGAAGCGGATTTATATGCATCGAGGTCATCAGAGATGGAGCACAAGTTCGGATTGTGTCAAGGATGGGGAAGAAAATCACTCGCGCCCTTTCAAAGGGACCATCTCGGCTTCAGCATGGAGCGACTTCGAGAAATCACGGAAAACCTAAATCTGAATGGCCGGACGCGGGTTTGTACCGTCATCCTTCCGAATTCTGGTGCGATTTGTATGTAATTTGTGTAGACGCTCACCAGGCTTTAATTCTTACAGGAATCAGCCAAATGCCGAGAGTAAAGAGGATAATGAACAAAGGTTGCTACTCCAGTTATATGTGACCAAGTTAAGAAATTTGTTATGACCGGGGGCGTGCTAGGGTAATTCGTGCAGTTGCAGTGACCGTTGTGTCCGAATGCTTAGTAATCTGAGCATCTGTTTAGTAAGCAGGAGATCCAGGTTCGTATCAAGATGTAGCAAAAACTTTTAACTTTCCCCATTGATTTCAATCAATTCGTTCGCGCTACCAATGTCTGTAATTATTTGGTGTCTTAATCACGATGTGGGTTACAATTTTCTCTGTTTATTAACCGACATTGTTCTGTTAGCTAGGCTATGTCTGTAGTATTTCTGTTCCAAAAATGAGAATTTACGCTGAACGGTATGAAAACGTGCTAAGTCTTGTCGAGAAATGCATTAGATGAACCACGTGGCACATCGTCTACAAATAAAACTTACTGGTTTGGAACTACTGCGGACAGCCTGATGAAGACTGTTTCCAACAGCAGGCAAACACTGACGCTTACATTTTCACATTCCACAGTCACATAACCAGAAGGATTTATTGAAGTTGTTATTATTATTATTATGTGCTCACACGTTCCATCACATTGTGATGAAGTTATGGTGGTTCTACATAGAAACTTAAGTAGTTGACGTGCGTGGTGAAATGCAATCATGATATTTTCAAGATATAGAAGGAGAGAGCAAATATTTAATTGTCAGTAAATAACAACAGGTAGTGTAACTCAGACTGACATAAATGGAATGACTTAGGTGCATCCATTCCTTCTTTGTTGAATGGAAGGACAATAGCTGATACATATGCAAAAATGAAATATGAAGAGCGCCGTCAGACGTAACTTCATATATGGACTACCGGTTTCGGAGATAAAACACATCATCAGGTCCTCAATACTAGATAGTGGCTGGATTTTCTAATGAAAAAGATATGTATGTCATATGTGAAAATAACTTGTCTTCGTACCAGCTTATTCACGCGCTGCATTAGCACGCAACACCTCGAACCCAAATCATACATACGTTTGTTATTGACAGCCTACAAAATAATTGGAAGATGAACTTACAGCTGACCGTGCCCTTGATATTGTTTACATAAATTGGAATAGTACCATCACCTCTACTTTGTGTTATATATTCTTGACTCCCGTGGTAAAAATATTTTATGTAAACGAAATGCAGATAACTAGTAGTGGACAGAAAATAACGGTGAGTACGTCTTCATTAAACGAGGGATTAAAAAGACCTTATTTACTATTTGATTGTAGCTGTGCTTAGTATAATTACATAAACTGGACCAAGTTAGATAGTCTAAGATTAACAAATGCAAATAAATGTAGATTTCTAGTTTTTTCTTGAGTTTTGCGAGATTTAGCACCACTCGTTTTGTTTCACCCGAATTTCAGCGGGCTTATTGTTCAGTTACGCTTATCTTTGTTTTACGTTTGACACTGTACCATTAAGTATGACGGGCTGCGTGAGATTCGGTCAAAGTAACTCGGGGTGTCACAAAGAGGCTCCCAATTGGGAAAATGTAATGAGTAGCAGTACCTGCCACAGAAATGAGGAAACTTCTCGACAACCTTCGTCAGTACTGGGGTTTGAATCTAGTATTCTTTTTCTTAATATATAAAGAACTAGTGTGTGTGTGTGTGTGTGTGTGTTTATCCAGCGAAGTCTATGAGGCGCCTGACGTGTGTTCTAATGTACCTGCCACCAAGAGCCGCTGGGGACAGTAGGACTCGTTAGTCGTTCTGTGACTCGATTTATACCAATGTCGAACAGAAGTTAATTCCCTCTTGTTGTCTATCATTGTTGCATTTTGCATAGTGTAAAATCATCGTTACTGCCAGTAGTAATTTACTTCTATTCTCATTACATTCTCATCACGTCTTTAAATAATATATTTTGGCGGCACTTATCTAGCACTTCTGGAAACTTTGTTCAACGTGTACCTAAAGCGTGATAAATCTTTAATTTGAACCTAATGCATCAGAAATAAAACAGGTTTCATGTAATATCAAAGATACGGAATCTCATCCTTTGTAGCTACCCAGACAATGGACGTGTACGTGACACAGCAGTGAATATGCATGGGACCATCTCTCAGCACACACCTACTCAACTATCAAAGATGACTCATTTACAGTGTGAACGTGGGCTGTACCTCTAGAATTTAAGCCTCTCATGGGTATTTTATTAGCAGTTTGGTATCAGCGACCCGTCGTCTGCGATGGCTCTTTATAGAGCGATTGCTTTTCGTTTGATTTTTTTACCCTTGTTTATCTTTGTATCTGTATTCCACTAAAAACATCAACACAGTTGAGCGATGTCGACGGTGTGAGGTGGGTTTTTTCCCGGCAAACGAAGTTTTTCCTATTCACCCACCATAAGTCTGTTGGTAAAATTAATTACCCCGTTACTCTTTGCTCGAAGTTGGAAATAAGTACTGCTAGGTTCTGTCTGAAGTCGCTGTACACACAGTCGTGACCACAATGCTCGATATTTTTAACAATAACTTTAAGGGTACAGTTTTGCATTTGTTACGAACTATACTGTGCACTGCACATTGACAGAACATGTTGAACACACTAAGATAAAAGAGTCTATGTTTAATCTGACAGTTGCTTCTTTTACCTTTTTTCTTGTGTGGACTCTCTGAGTATTTCTTATTATATCACTGTTTCGAAAATATTTAAATAAAGGTACGCGCGGAACAAAACGAATCACTCACGATTACGTTATTACGCTGTAACGTGCCAATGGAGACTATCTGTCCCTTTTATTAAAATGCTCAGTAAACATTTTTGTACTTTCATCATTGCAGCCCAGTCAGCAATCGTGATAATCTAATATATAAGAAACTATCAGCCTCGATTGCGGTAGTGAAACCAGCTCAGTAAACATCCCTGAACGTCCTCCGAAGTTTGGTCGGTGTGTTCGTTTGTAACCTGTGTATAGGAATGAGAAGGTCTTGGTAATACCATGTGCCGTTTACATAAGGAGCGAGCAAAAGGTTTCCGTTTGAGGGCGTTTCTGCAGCTTTTATACAACGTAGAGCTACTCCGATGCTGGTATATAATCACCGGCATCTAGGCGAGAGTTTAGTGCGACGTTCGTGTCTTTCCCACGTTCGTATGGTAAGTATGGAAACGTGGACTCTACTACTATCAAGTACGTCCAGACAGGACCAACGTACTGTTTTATCTCTTGACTGGCGAAGGACAGACACCGGTAGACGTCCATCGGAGACTAAACAATACGAATGGGACAGCACGTCTGTCGAAAAGCACGGTTATGGAATAGTGGGCCAAGTTCCTTGCTGATCGTGATTCGGCTCGAGATTTAAGTCCCCATACCACAAATGTCGTAACGCAGAAGTTAGGCCTACTTAACTGAGAGACATTCGAGAATCCGCCCTATAGCCCTAATTCCTCACACCTTCGTCCGTTAAAATAGCCATGAAGGGTCGACGCTTCTTGACGGACGAGGATGTGTAGCAAGTCGCCACGAACCTCTTCACAGCATGACACGGTGTTTTAGCAAATGGGTACCTTCAACCCGATACGTCGGTGGGATACGACTGCCTCAGTGCTCATGGCGATTTTTCCTGATTTGCATACCGATTCTGGACTGTACGGCCTTCAAACTAAACTTTTTTATCGCCCCTTGTATCACGATCAGATAACTTGTGCGGATTTTGTAATTACCTTACACCCAATTTGGGAAAGGTGATCTTATCTTTGTTTAATTTAATATTTAATCTCCTATCGACAACATGAAAAAATCTTTAGTACTGAATTTTGTAATATCTCCCTTCGATGTAATGTTTCTTTTCCGTAGTCGTCATGCTACATCAGAGTCCTTTTCGTTTTCCTGCAGAGACGCTGTTCAAGCATTTCCTCTGAGGGTGTACTTCTGTGTAATCTATCATGGTACTTGATTGTAAACACTTTCAGAGCATTGTCAGTTTACAAAAGCACGATATTTTGTAACAGAGACGCGAAGATACTGTTGCTCTAATGTTCTATCACTCATATCTGTGGAATATTCACAACAATGGATTTATTTATTGCCTCTTTTTGCAGATTTCTTATAAAGTTTTCAGAACTTTATTTCGATATCTTACTTCTTCCCTTTCACATATTTCCATCTTGTCCTCAATTAGTAACGATATTGACTTGATATTCGAGTATCTATATTTACGAGGGTTGTCCAGAAAGTAAGTTCCGATCGGTCTGAAAATGCACACCACAGTGAAAACCCGATGAAGCTTTGTACATATGTGTTGGGTAGTGTCTCTAGTACGACCGTCGATCGCATCAAGACGCTCTTTTCAGTTTTGAGCGCACTGTGAGTGAGCAAATATGTCTAGAATAACGATGTCTCCCGCCAAGTAGGAGGGCCCGCTGAGAGGCTTCGCCTTAATGAATGCAGCCCACCTAACACAACGGCCACGCACTTCCTTTTTCATGGCAATTCTCAGCCGCACTCTGCAGGGGCACTGCAGACGCTCTTGCAGCCTTTTCGATGGGAAGTGTTCGATCACCCACAACACAGCTCTATATGTTTCGTCATGAGTATCCTCTCTGCTCACATGAGACGCTGGGTACGGAGACAACATTTCGTCACAGGCTACGCGCTGTAGACCAGCGTAGAGAATTATCTGAGAGCACAGGCGGCTTCCTTCCTGACGATTGTGATGGAAATTTGGTATAACGCTCCGACAAATGTCTAAGTCGAAGTGGTGACTATGTAAAGAAGTATCTGGAAAGTGTAGCTAACTCTTGCAAATAAAATGTTTCTGATTTTCACTGTGGTTTCCATTTAGCGACCGACCGGAACTTACTTTCTGGACAACCCTCGTATTCAGGTATATTTGTTCTGGTGAAGACGATGGGAGTGAACCTCATCAACTCGTCGCACACTACGCCAATCTGACTTGGATGGATATGCGAAAATTTTAAATCAGTTCATTCGGTTAAAGGCGCTGCAGTCTGGAACCGCAAGACCGCTACGGTCGCAGGTTCGAATCCTGCCTCGGGCATGGATGTTTGTGATGTCCTTAGGTTAGTTAGGTTTAACTAGTTCTAAGTTCTAGGGGACTAATGACCTCAGCAGTTGAGTCCCGTAGTGCTCAGAGCCATTTGAACCATTTGAACCTGGTGCAAGTGTTTTTAGTTGACACCACTGCGGCGCCTTGCTTGTCGATGGGGAAGAGATGATGATGAAGACAACACAACACTCAGTCCCTGACCGGAGAAAACCGCCGCCCCAGCCAAGAATCGCAACCTGGCCCCTTTGCGTGGCATTCTGTCGTGCTGACCACTCTGCTGTCGAGGCGGACGGCTGGTTAAGTGGCCAGCCTGGGCATTGTTTCTAGGAGGTTTCCCACATACAACAAGGTAGATATTGGACAGGTATTCACTCCACCCTTCAGTTACAAATTAAAAACGCCCGAACAGGCCCAACAGTATCGACCGGCCGCCGTGTCATCCTCAGCTCACAAGTGCCACTGGATGCTGATATGGAGGATCAAGTGGTCAGCACACCGCTCTCCCGGCCGTAAGTCATTTTACGAGACCGGATTCGCTATTTATCAATCAAGTAGCTCCTCAGTTTGCCTCACAAAGGCTGAGTGCATCCTGCTTGCCTGCTTGCATCCTGCTTGCGGAGGTACACATATTCCGTCCAGAGAAGAGTGCTGAAGAGCGTCCACTGTCACCAACATTGTCAAAACCCATATAGTAATGGTGGCTCCATAAATGGAAATGAGCGTTTGGCGTCATTGGCCGGGAAGCCCTTATGGGGCAGGTCCGGCTGCCTTGGTGCAGGTATTACATTCGACGCCACATTGGGCGACCTGTACGCCGGATGGGGTTGAAATGATGATGAAGACAACACAACACCCAGTTCCTGAGAAATAAAATCCCCGAACCAGCCGGGAATCGAACCGGGGCCCGTAGGACAGCAATAAGTCACGCTGGCTGCTCAACTATCGGGGCGGACGGTGATTCCTTAGAGAAACGGGAAAAGGCAAAGAAGAAGAAGAGAAAGCTGGATATAAACGTGTTGTCAGTACCTATAGCATTTCTGAGTGGACTGCAATGCCAGAACTGACCAATCTGAAAACGTAATAAAGTAAATAATCATGACAGTGTAATTTAAAAAAGTTACGGTTGCGGTACCCTCCACGCAGAAAATTATCTAGCTTTTGTTTGACTGGGGAAGTCGTTGTGGGGAATGGAGCAAGGAAAGGGGCAGAGGTCATTGGTCCGGCGAAAGGGAGCCGCTAGGCCAGCATAATTCAGCAACAAAGAGGTGCTAGTTCTTTCTTCAGAGGCACCCTAAGAGAATGGATGTGTATCCTATAAGTTCACTACTGGCCATTAAAATTGCTACACCACGACGATGACGTGCTACAGACGCGAAATTTTACCGACAGGAGAAGATGCTGTGATATGGAAATGATTAGCTTTTCAGAGCATTCAAACATGGTTGGCGCCGGTGGCAACATCTACAACATGCTAACCTGACGAAAATTTCCACACACAAACAGCAATTGACCGGCGTTGCCTGGTGAAACGTTGTTGTGATGCCTCGTGTAAGGAGGAGAAATGCGTACCATCACGGTTCCAACTTTGATAATGGTCGGACTGTAGCCTATCGCGATTGCGGTATACCGTATCGCGACATTGTTGCTCGCGTTGGTCGAGATACAATGACTGTTAGCAGAATATGGAATCGGTTGGTTCAATAGGGTAATACGGAACGCCATGCTGGATCCCAACGGCCTCGTATCACCAACAGTCGAGATGACAGGCATCTTATCCGCATGGCTCTAACGGATCGTGCAGCCATGTCTCGATCCCTGAGTCAACTGATGTGGACGTTTTGCAAGACAACAACCATCTGCACGAACAGTTCGACGACGTTTGCAGCAGAATGGACTATCAGCTCGGAGACCATGGCTGCGGTTACCCTTGACGCTGCATCACAGCCAGGAGCGCCTGCGATGGTGTACTCAACGACGAACCTGGGTGCACGAATGGCAAAACGTCATTTTTCCGGACGTATCCAGGTTCTGTTTACATCATAATGATGGTCTCATCCGTGTTTGGCGACATCGTGGAGAACGCACATTGGAAGCGTGTATTCGTCATCGCCATACTGGCTTATCACCCAGCGTGATGGTATGGGGTGCCATTGGTTACACGTCTCGGTCACCTCTTGTTCGCATTGACGGCACTTTGAACAGTGGACTTTACATTTCAGATGTGTTACGACCCGTGGCTCTACCCTTCATTCGATCGCTGCGAAACCATACACTTCAGCAGGATAATGCAAGACCGCATGTTGCAGGTCCTGTACGAGCCTTTCTGGATACAGAAAATGTTGGACTGCTTCCCTGCCGGCCGCGGTGGTCTCGCGGTTCTAG
Source organism: Schistocerca nitens (assembly GCF_023898315.1). NCBI lineage: Eukaryota > Metazoa > Arthropoda > Insecta > Orthoptera > Acrididae > Schistocerca > Schistocerca nitens. The sequence goes on along the minus strand of NC_064619.1, from coordinate 488,118,176 downwards.
GCGCGCAGTCCGGAACCGTGCGACTGCTTCGGTCGCAGGTTCGAATCCTGCCTCGGGCATGGATGTGTGTGATGTCCTTAGGTTAGTTACGTTTAAGTAGTTCTAAGTTCTAGGGGACTGATAACCACAGCAGTTCAGTCCCATAGTGCTCAGAGCCATTTGAACCATTTTTGATTTGAGTTCCTGCGCGAGCTACGATAGCACGGAGCTTCTGAATGAGCTGTTTGGGGACGGCTCGCATGCGCGAAAGGGGAGTCTGTTGTTTGACCGGACAGTGTCAATCCGTTCCCTAGCAGCCGGAAAACGCGAAGGTTGTCGTGAACAGTGGAGAGTGTAGTCGTCTAAGGGCAACAAGTTTTCCTCCTTAGAGGTAGCAAGGTCGTCGTTTCCTTCGTGGCATCTCCATTGCCGGTACAGAATATTTAACCCGGTGAAGCAAGGTTGTTTCGTCACGAATGTGCTGTAGGGAGACCCGTTGGGTTGTTATTTCCATCACACATACACACACATTTGTGCACACAAAATTAAATGTTTCAATGCTATCTCCATGTCTAAAATGTCTGGAAAGATTTTTTTACGTATTTAATAATATTGACAATATTAGTTAAACACGTATTTCCTTGTCTAAAATGCCTGTATTATTTTCAGAAATACGTAAGTATGCACAGTGTTTGTGTCAAGTGTAATAAAGTTTGATATTTGTATCAGACATGGTGCAAGCTACAATGGAATCCCAAATGAAATATTTCCAAATCTAAATTGTTTGATTTATTGTTCTGTAACTGTAGTAAACTGATGTTCGTTAAATAATACCTTAAGCAAGTAAGGCAGTAATAGTTGGCAGTTCAAAAAAAGAAAAATGGTCATCAGTCCCCTAGAACTTAGAACTACTGAAACCTAACTAACCTGAGGACATCACACACTTCCATGCCCGAGGCAGGATTCGAACCTGCGACCGGAGCGGTCACGCGGTTCCAGATTGAAGCGCCTAGACCGCACGGCCACACCGGCCGGCCTCAAATCAAAGCACCGTTGCTGGTTTAGCCACAGTATATCAATATGAATGCATCAAAATATTTATGTAGGTAACATAAGGTGAAATTTAAAAATCTAAAATACTTACAATTTTACATGACTAGGAAAATAACAGAGGTGCCAATATTTAAAATTTAAAGTTACTAAATTTGCACCTTATTAATCACGAGTTGCGAAAAGTCAAAATTGAATATAAGGACCTTAGTCATAAGTAGTGAAATAGCAACAGCAATGCTGTGCATTTATGACAACATTCTAATGCATGTAGCATTTTACTCAATCAGCTTTGCAGGGTACAGTTGCATGTGTCACGGATGACACGTCAGGGAAGGAGGGAGGGCGGAGGGGGAGTGGAAAAATAGTGATACTGCGGTATTTAAGTGTTACACAACTATCGTATGGAAGATGAAAGCCAATAACTTTAGAGCTAAGAAGTTATTGCGGTGACGCGGCTAACATTGATACATGAAGTGTCTTGCTAATTTCGTAATGAAATTTAAATGTTGATCAAACACGCTGGGTGCATGTAGTTTTCACTAGAGGGGTGTGATGTGCGATTTCTGCTTCCTCACATCGCGGTCAATAAGCCCGTAGTCACGATGCCACTCAGCTATGCCGCCAGCAAGTGTGGAGAGCTTTCAAAGTTTTAGATCGATGTTTTACTTTCATTGTGAATTTTAACAAATTTTTTATTGCGTCGGTGTTAAGTGCATCTTCTAAACTACGGTTTGGGTTTAAATTAATTCTATTTCACTTTTTACATAATATCTGTTATTTTACTGCATTTTCATCTGCCCCTCTCCCGTACCTATCATGCGTGACGCGTGGGTCTGTACGATGCAAAGCGAGTTTCGTAAAATGGTAGACGCCACTGAAAGTTGTCACAAGCGCGCTACACTGCAGTTCCTTTTATTTAACAGGTTATGAGTGTTATGTTTTTAACAAATTTTTACTTTACAACACTCTTGATTAATCAGTTAAAAATTAATATTTTGAAATATCTGTGTTATCGACAGAAAAATATAACAACAATGGAAAGTTCTGGATCGAATAATACCTATATATATATAAGAGAAAGAGAACCTCTCACCTATTTGCAGACCCAAGTGTGGCGCATGTCAACACGTAACCGAAAACAGTATTCGTACTGTCTGTTGAGCGTTTGCTCTCTCCGTAGCAAATTTAGACACATTCGTACACACAACCACAGAGACAACTAAATCCACATCCTGTGACCAAGCAACAGTTGTCAGTCTCGCTGCGACTGTGGGAGTGTGCGTTTGGGTGCCGGTGTAGTTGTGTGTATCTGGATACTTCAGCTATAGAAAGGGCAACCGCTCGAAAGCTAGTGCAAACACTGTTTTCTACTGCGTATTTCTATGTGCCACAAAACAGGCCGCTGTACATGAATTGTTGCCTCTCCCTTATTTTACTTGTTCACGGAAATAGCGGTTATATAATTTTTTGCTTCAGTTTTGGATTTGAAGATACTCATTAAATACGATCAAAACAAAGTATCAAGTGAGACTAATTACAGCTGGGGCTGTTATAACACAGATATTAAAATATATATACAGATGCGACTTCGGTCGTGACAGTAAGTCACGTTATGACACAAACGCTAGTGAAGGCGTCAATAATTCGCTATTGCTAAATGTGTACAGTAAGTGGATGTACATCCTCACCTCCATTTCCTGCCTCTCTCTGCCCTCTCCTTATCATCCTGTCTCTGAGCATCTCCTCCTCCACGTCTCTCTGTCCATGCCTTCTTTCCACCTCCCTAAATTAATTTACGCTCCTCTCTCTGTCCATTTCCTTTTCCAGCCCTTTCTCTAACTTTGAGCCTTTATTATTGCTGCTGCGAAGGAAACCGTGATTGGAAAATAAAGTCACTTAACATGAATGGGTAAATCGATAGGGCTCATACAGGGAATGAGAGAGATATCTCCAGATGCTGGATGTCCGAAGATAGTAACTTTAGCGACATGCCGGCCGGAGTGGCCGAGCGGTTAAAGGCGCTACAGTCTGGAACCGCACGACCGCTACGGTCGCATGTTCGAATCCTGCCTCGGGCATGGATGTGTGTGATGTCCTTAGGTTAGTTCGGTTTAAGTAGTTCTAAATTCTAGGGGACTTATGACCACAGCAGTTGAGTCCCATAGTGCTCAGAGCCATTTGAACCATTTGAACCATTTGAACCATTTTTTCGACAACGTTTTGTATGGTTTTAATCTGTGACTGGAGAGAATTTCGATATTTCAGACCATTCCGATTCCATAGTACTGTTCTTTTCCCGAGGGCATGCAGCTTAACTGTATGATTAAATGATGATGGCGTCCTCTTGGGTAAAATATTCCGGAGGTAAAATAGTCCCCCATTCGGATCTCCGGGCGGGGACTACTCAAGAGGATGTCGTTATCAGGAGAAAGAAAACTGGCGTTATACGGATCGGAGCATGGAATGTCAGGTCCCTTAATCGGGCAGGTAGGTTAGAAAATTTGAAAAGGGAAATGGATAGGTTAAAGTTAGATATAGTGGGAATTAGTGAAGTTCGGTGGCAGGAGGAACAAGACTTCTGGTCAGGTGACTACAGGGTTATAAACACAAAGTCAAATAGGGGTAATGCAGGAGTAGGTTTAGTAATGAATAGGAAAATAGGAACGCGGGTAAGCTACTACAAACAGCTTAGTGAACGCATTATTGTGGTCAAGATAGATACGAAGCCCACACCTACTACAGTAGTACAAGTTTATATGCCAACTAGCTCTGCAGATGACGAAGAAATTGAAGAAATGTATGATGAAATAAAAGAAATTATTCAGATAGTGAAGGGAGACGAAAATTTAGTAGTCATGGGTGACTGGAATTCGAGTGTAGGAAAAGGGAGAGAAGGAAACGTTGTAGGTGAATATGGATTGGGGCTAAGAAATGAAAGATGAAGCCGCCTGGTAGAATTTTGCACAGAGCACAACTTAATCATAGCTAACACTTGGTTTAAGAATCATGATAGAAGGTTGTATACATGGAAGAACCCTGGAGATACTAAAAGGTATCAGATAGATTACATAATGGTAAGACAGAGATTTAGGAACCAGGTTTTAAATTGTAAGACATTTCCAGGGGCAGATGTGGACTCTGACCACAATCTATTGGTTATGACCTGTAGATTAAAACTGAAGAAACTGCAAAAAGGTGGGAATTTAAGGAGATGGGACCTGGATAAACTGAAAGAACCAGAGGTTATACAGAGTTTCAGGGAGAGCATAAGGGAACAATTGACAGGAATGGGGGAAAGAAATACAGAAGAAGAAGAATGGGTAGCTTTGAGGGATGAAGTAGTGAAGGCAGCAGAGGATCAAGTAGGTAAAAAGACGAGGGCTAGTAGAAATACTTGGGTAACTGAAGAAATATTGAATTTAATTGATGAAAGGAGAAAATATAAAAATGCAGTAAATGAAGCAGGCAAAAAAGAATACAAACGTCTCAAAAATGAGATCGACAGGAAGTGCAAAATGGCTAAGCAGGGATGGCTAGAGGACAAATGTAATGATGTAGAAGCTTATCTCACTAGGGGTAAGATAGATACTGCCTATAGGAAAATTAAAGAGACATTTGGAGAAAGGAGAACCACTTGCATGAATATCAAGAGCTTTGATGGGATCCCAGTTCTAAGCAAAGAAGGGAAAGCAGAAAGATGGAAGGAGTATATAGAGGGTCTATACAAGGGCGATGTACTTGACGACAATATTATGGAAATGGAAGAGGATGTAGATGAAGATGAAATGGGAGATACGATACTGCGTGAAGAGTTTGACAGAGCACTGAAAGACCTGAGTCGAAACAAGGCCCCCGGAGTAGACAACATTCCATTGGAACTACTGACGACCTTGGGAGAGCCAGTCCTGACAAAACTCTACCATCTGGTGAGCAAGATGTATGAAACAGGCGAAATACCCTCAGACTTCAAGAAGTATATAATAATTCCAATCCCAAAGAAAGCAGGTGTTGACAGATGTGAGAATTACAGAACAAACGGTTTAATAAGCCACAGCTGCAAAATACTGACACGAATTCTTTACAGACGAATGGAAAAACTAGTAGAAGCCGACCTCGGGGAAGATCAGTTTGGATTCCGTAGAAACACTAGAACATGTGAGGCAATACTGACCTTACGACTTATCTTAGAAGAAAGATTAAGGAAAGGCAAACCTACGCTTCTAGCATTTGTAGACTTAGAGAAAGCTTTTGACAATGTTGACTGGAATACTCTCTTTCAAATTCTAAAGGTGGCAGGGGTAAAATACAGGGAGCGAAAGGCTATTTACAATTTGTACAGAAACCAGATGGCAGTTATAAGAGTCGAGGGACATGAAAGGGAAGCAGTGGTTGGGAAGGGAGTGAGACAGGTTTGTAGCCTCTCCCCGATGTTATTCAATCTGTATATTGAGCAAGCATTAAAGTAAACAAAAGAAAAATTCGGAGTAGGTATTAAAATCCATGGAGAAGAAATAAAAACTTTGAGGTTCGCCGATGACATTGTAATTCTGTCAGAGACAGCAAAGGACTTGGAAAAGCAGTTGAACGGAATGGATGGTGTCTTGAAGGGAGGATATAAGATGAACATTAACAAAAGCAAAACGAGGATAATGGAATGTAGTCGAATTAAGTCGGGTGATGTTGAGGGTATTAGATTAGGAAATGAGACACTTAAAGTAGTAAATGAGTTTTGCTATTTGGGGAGCAAAATAATTGATGACGGTCGAAGTAGAGAGGATATAAAATGTAGACTGGCAATGGCAAGGAAAGCGTTTCTGAAGAAGAGAAATTTGTTAACATCGAGTATAAATTTAAGTGTCAGGAAGTCATTTCTGAAAGTATTTGTATGGAGTGTAGCCATGTATGGAAGTGAAACATGGACGATAAATAGTTTGGACAAGAAGAGAATAGAAGCTTTCGAAATGTGGTGCTACAGAAGAATGCTGAAGATTAGATGGGTAGATCACATAACTAATGAGGAGGTACTGAATAGGATTGGGGAGAAGAGGAGTTTGTGGCACAACTTGACCAGAAGAAGGGATCGGTTGGTAGGACATGTTCTGAGGCATGACGGGCTCACCAATTTAGTATTGGAGGGCAGCGTGGAGAGTAAAAATCGTAGGTTCCAAGCGAATAAGCCATAAATACAAGTTTCCTGATTTCTGTAACATCGACTGCGAGAAATAAAAGGAACAGCACACTGTTTTGTATACACGTTTTATTTGACATTATGCAGGGTGAGTCAGTAACTACTGCCACCGAGAATAACACCGAAAGCATGATATGAGCTGAAACGTTTGTGGGACGAAAGTTGTATTGGACAAAGGGGGCCATAATATGACGTTGGTTTTTTGATGCTAGGTGGGGTCACTTCAGGTATATGAGGGACAAATTCGTTTTTTTAAATGGGATGCTATAGTTTGGTATTTATTTTTTGATAGCGGCTGTCGAGACGAATCCAATGATGTGCAACAGCTGGGTCTTTGAAGGACAACGAAGGTCACAATGGTGGCATGAACGTCCATTTACAAAAGGTGTTCAAAGTGATGACCACTGGTATCAATGCAGTGCTGCAATCTCCTTATCATGGAGTGAGTGGTATTCCTTATCACATCGGTACTTAGCGAAGCGCATGCTGTGACAATTCACTCTCGCATATCTTCAGGTGTAGTTGGAACGTCTTTGTAAACAATGTCTTTGAGAATCCACACAAGAAACAGTCCACAGGCGTCAAGTCTGCAAACGAGTTGGCCACGACACATCTCCTCCGCGTCCAATGAAAAGATTTGGGAATTGCCTCCGCAACTCATATCTAGCCATCAGCGAATATTGTGCCGTACGCCCATCGTGTTGATACCACGCAGATTCTGCTCCTTGTTCCTAAAGCTATTTCGTCCAGTAACAGACCTAATGTTTCTTGCAGGAATGTGGCATACTTCCTACCATTAAGATTTCCTTTGATGAAATAGGGGCCTATAATTCTGTCCTCCAGAACCCCACATTCACGGACCACGGTTTTTGGAGTGCAACTTGCCGCAGCCAACATGGATTTTCAGTTGCCCAATAATGCATCTTATGCAAATCAACATTTCTATGGTTCATGAATGTAGCCTCGTCAGTAAATAAAATCAGATTAATAGATGTATCATCCCTCTGAATCTGAAGTTGAGCCAATCGGCAGAATTCAATGCGACGCGTACAATCCGTACCAGTTAATTCTTGGTGGAGACTGATGTAGTAAGGACGATATTTATGGCAACGCAGAACACGGACAACACTACTCTGGCCCATGCCAGCTTCCCATACGATTTGACGCGAACTAACAAAAGGAACCACAGTGGTAAGAGTACCAATTTCCGTTTCCTTGGTAGCGACTTTCGTTTGCCGGATATGTTTCCGATGCCTTAAAGATCCAGTTGTACTTAATTTATCAACACATATTTAAATGTACGACGTGTAGGGTGAGTACGCTGAGGATATCTTTCAGCGTATAAGCCTCTAGTTCTCACTGAATTTCGTTGGCATTGTCATAAATGATAAACTTGTTCTTCGAAGGAATACATCATTCACATTCGCTTGATTCGACGATACTAATCTTACCATTGCCATTAGTGTTGTATTGCGAAACCATCTAATGGTGTTTACATGTCAATGTTCAAAATGTGTATGAATTCCTAAGGGACCAAACTGGTGAGGTCAGCGGTCCCTAGACTTACACACTAGTGAAATTAAGTTAAATTAACTTATGCTAAGAACAACACACACACACACACACACACACACACACACACACACACACACACACACACACCCATGACCAATGGCGAACTCGAACCTTCGGCAGGAGGGGTACCGCAATCCGTGACATGGCGCCCTAAACCGCGCGGCCACTCACCGCGGCCACATGTCAATGGCAACGTTATATATTTACTATTTGCATGATATAAGAGAGCAAATTGTCAGAGTATGTGATTCGATAAGTACCGAAGTGTTATGGAATACCACTCACTCCAAGATACGAAGATTGCAGCACTGCAAAGATATCAATGGTCATCACCTCGAACACATTCTGTAAATGGACGTTCATGCCACTTTTGTGACCTTCGTTGACCTTCAAACACCTTACTGTTCCACATCACTGGATTCGTCTCGATAGCCGCTGTCAGAAAATAAGTACCGAACTATAGAATCCCATTTCAAAAACAAAGTTGACCTTCAAATCTCCGACGCGACCCCACCTAGCAACAAAAAACCAACATATTTTGGCCCCGTCGTCCCATGCAACATTTGTCCCACAAATGTTTCAGCTACTATCATACTTTCGGAGATATTATAGGTGGCAATAGCTAGTGACTCACCCTGTGTATGTAAGTGCCTTTAGTTGGAAGTGTTTCCAAGAAAGAAAACTCAACCAAATTTTCACAGCATGGCAATGAGCATAATTTATTTTCATGCAGTTGATATTAATACTAAACCAACACAGATTTTCTAAAAAAAATATGTTCTGCATGTCAGGCCAAACTTTTAGTAGAATGTTGGGTAGAGATTTTAGGCGAATCGGTGATGCACTTATTGAAATCTTTCTAACGACATTTCATATCAAAACAATTTGAACGACTGGAGGTACGACGTTCATATTCAAAGGACATCTGCATTAGCACGTACTGTAGAAATGGTTAGAATTTCAGTCTTCTCGTTTCAGCATGTGTCCTGTTGCCTAGTAGGACCGCCATGGGCCTTGATAACTTCTTCCAACTGTGATGGCATCCTGTGATGCAACATGTGGTAGTGCATTGTCATGCTGAAAAAAAAATGCGTCTGGGGTATTGTGTAGAGAGAGTATGGCTACAGGTTGCAGGATGACATTCACGTATGTCACACTGATCGCTGTGTCCTGGATACGCACCAAGTGTGATTTGTGGATGTAACCAACAGCACCCTACACTATATGGCACCCAGCTGTGGTATGACTTTTGCCAATACAGTCACTGCAATGCCGCTGCCCCTGTCTGCAGCGAACCAAAATGCGGCTATCATTATCAGACAAACAAACCCTGGCACTCGCAGATAAGGACGACTTGCAAGTAGTCCTTGACGTAATAAACTGCGACGGACTGTCACCCATGATAGTTTACGATGTGTTACACTGTTCCGCTGTTACGCCAGAGGCGAGGAGGACGCAGACCTATCCTGCAATACCATTTTGATGAGGTGTCGGTCTTCTCGGGGGCTGGTCTGGATGATACGACCAGACACATCGTTGTGATCCACAGGCTTCCGCCAACCATTCTCTACAAACCCGTTGCACCGGTGAAACATTTCGTCCCACGCGCGCAGTAATTTCCGGGATGGATGCATCACATTCTCTCGTATCTGTAATGCGTCTTCTTTCAAACTCACTGATATGACGGAACATTTCGCACATACGTCTGCGAGGCATTCTGCACTTCTGCTCAAGTCACAGGATGCATTGCCTTCGGTTTTTAGCGACAACGAGAGCCGCAGGCACGTTTTACCGGTAGGTGGAGTTGCGCCGCGATATTGATCTTGAACGCGCGGGCCGATTCATGGTTCAAACAATAAGCCTTTCTGCAGAACATACTAATGTACGTATCCCGTAAATAAGAACGTCCTGTCTCTAGTCGTTTTTGGTGCTCTGTTTTTTTTCTGAACATTAGTATATATTTGAAAAATATGTAGTCTATTGGTGTCCGAATGTTTATTAATGTATAAATTTAACTTTTTGAAATTATTTCTAGCAACGTAACCTTGTTGAAAACTATGTAGCGTATTGACTTCTAAACGTCTATCGATGTATAAAGTTTACATCATTGACTAAAACGTAGCTATATGAATCCTTATTAGAGTATTGTGTAAAAAATATGATGTAGAATTGTCAGGAACTTTTCGAAAGTTTTTGTAACAACTTTAAGCTACGACTTGCCTTTGTACAGGGTGTTTCAGAAGTGATTGTCAGTATTGAGGGATATGACAAGAATGGTCATTCGAAACAAAAAATGTGAAGTAAACATAGGCCCTAAAACACGTACCTTAAGAGCTGTGAGCAATTCATGGTTTTCTTTACTGCGATACAAACCTCTTCTACTGCAAATTCTTTGCTTTCCGTATTTTGGGATGTTGTAGTATGGACCAAAACACGAAAAAGTGTCCAGTAAACATGTGCTCTACAATGCATACCTTAAAATTTATTAACATGTGTTCAATAGAAGATACGTGAAACTTTCTGGCAGATTAAAACTGTGTGCCCGACCGAGACTCGAACTCGGGACCTTTGCCTTTCGCGGGCAAGTGCTCTACCACCTTTTTTTCCGTTATTGATCGTTGTGTTTGGTCGTTGCGGACGTCGCAAGACATCCTGATCAAGTTCGGTGGTTGATCCTTCCACTCAGTTTTTTATTACAGAGGCCAACCGGCTCTCTAAGCGAACACGCTGAGCTACCGTGCCGGCGTTCACTTTGTTCGCTTTTGTTCGTTGCATCTGCTCGGGGCGGACGTCGTAAGACATCCATTTAAGTTCGTTGTTGATCGATTATCTCAGTTTTTTTATTACAGAGGACTGCTAACCCTCTGACGGAGCACGCTACCGTGCCGGCAGCTTTACTTCTGCCAGTATCTCGGCTCCTACCTTCCAAACTTCACAGAAGTTCTCCTCGCAGGAGTGATAGTTCTGCAAGTTTCGCAGGAGTGATTATGTAAAGTTTGGAAGGTAGGAGACGTTGTACTGGCAGAAGTGGAGCTGTGAGGAAGGGCCGTGAGTCGTGCTTGGGTAGCTCAGTTGGTCACAGTCCGGCTTTCGCCGCAGTGCAGTGCGGACGTGTTGTTGTTTCTGTTGTGGACTGGCAAGACAGCCAATCCACTACGAGGAAGCCGAAAGGCATGCGTTAATACGGCGATCGTGCGAACCATCTTTGTGCGCAAGCACAGCACCGATCCCGAAATCCGATGCATCCACCATCAAAAAAAGGGGTTTCTGGGGATCGAATGGCGTAAGGCAAGTCTGGTTCACTGATAGGACCTGATTGACTACAGACAAGTGAAGCAACTGAAACAAATCTAAACCAAACAAGTTCACTGCAGAAGAAGAACGAAGGACGTACAATGACACAAGTTTTGTTTATCGTTTGTATGTTGCAAGAAGGCTGCACTGTCCTAACACAGGGATTGCTTGTCCTGAATAACTACTGAGCTTAACATTTGCGGCACGCAACGGATGTGTGCCCAGCTGTTTGTACGTGTCGTGATTGATCAGTGAAACTACAGCTCCGGTATCGAGCTGGAATTGTATCACTTTGCCATTAATGTCCAAGTCTACAAACAGTTTATTGTCCTGCTGACGAAAAGAGCGACTGTCTCGTGCAACGTGAACTGACACTGGTACAGAATCACTTGCGACTTGACGGGATTTCCGGCGATGTCGACACACACTATTTGTGGGACGAACACAGGCACTGTTAGAGAGAGTCGCACTGGGCGGAGTGGCATGAACTACATGAATTTCCATGGGCGAAGGTTCACGAGCCTGAGTATTCTGGGTTCGACTCCGATTCCGGCGCGAAGCAAAGGGCCTGGAATGGTTGTGAGTGTCCGATCTGAGCTTTTTCTGGCAAACGCTTTGAACATGGCCTTTTTTATTACAGAAAAAGCAAATAGGCTGGCGTGACGGGCAATTCTCACGCGAATGTCTAGTAGCACACCGCGGGCATGATTTTAGCACTGCATGTGCTTGCTTGCGCGGAAGCTGCGTGGACAGGCGCGAGGGCTGTTTACTGTTCCGTGCAGCGCGTCCGGCGGGCCGGTTAATGTGACACACGGCTGGCGAAGTTTCAAATGATTCCTGAGCAAAGTCAAGTGTGTCCTGCCGATCCAATATGTCCATCACTTGTTGAAGGGAGGGATTGACTAGTTTTAAAATCTGTTTCCTTATACGAACATCAGAAACGTTCTGTGCAATTGCATCACGTACCATAGTATCTGAATAAGGGAGTCCACATTGACACTCAAAACCACAATCCCTAGGAAGGCCTTGCAAAGTTGCAACCCACTCCTGATTATTCTGTCCGGCCGTACGTTTTGTACGAAAGAACGTATACCGTTTGGCAACTACATTGACTGATTCTTTGAAATATGTATCTAATGCAGACAAAATTTCTTCGTAGGACAGCATTGCTACGTCGCGTCGGGGAAATAATTTCACTATCACACGGTAGGTGGACACTCCGACACAAGAAAGCAAAAAAGACTGCCGCTCATTACCTTGAATTCTGTAGGCGGCGAGATGGAATCCAAATTGGCGTGACCACTCCGTCCAGCTTTCCAGTGCCGCATCAAAAGGACGAAAAGGTGGTGCAACTGCGTGTTGTGGCTGCAGGAGCGGTGGAGCGGCGGCTGCCGCATCGTTTTGCATCGCACGTTGACCCTGGACGAGCTGCGTCTGCTGATTCTGCAAGCGATAAAATTCGGACAGTACATCTGGAGATTGTGGCGAAGCCATGACACAAGTAAATCAATACGAACGCAAAATTCTCGTCGCCAATCCTCGGCGCCAAACTGTTGTGACTTGGCAAGACAGCCAAGTCACTATGAGAGGAAGCCGAAAGGCACACGTTTAAACTCATGCAGGCTGGCGTGAGGTCTGGAACAGGTAAAGTAATTGAGACAAGCAAATAAAGTACGAAGCTGCTGGAATACTTAACTTTAATCCATAAGTGGTGACATAGCTCTTGACGGTACATGCATCACAAGGTAAATAGCAAATGATAATGGCGCCTTGCTAGGTCGTAGCAAAGGACGTAGCTGAAGGCTATGCTAACTATCGTCTCGGCAAATGAGAGCGTAATTTGTCAGTGAACCATCGCTAGCAAAGTCGGCTGTACAACTGGGGCGAGTGCTAGAAAGTCTCTCTAGACCTGCCGTGTGGCGGCGCTCGGTCTGCAATCACTGATAGTGGCGACACGCGGGTCCGACTTATACTAGCGGACCGCGGCCGATTTAAAGGCTACCACCTAGCAAGTGTGGTGTCTGGCGGTGACACCACAGTTTCCGCCCGCGGAGCGCACGCGCGCTCGCTGTTGTTTACATTTCAGCGGCCGTCACTTACGTGTCGCTTACGTGCATTAGAACCATGGCCAACCGTTTTCGGAAATCAGCATTACGATTCAACTTCTGCAACGACTACGCACGACCAAAGGCCTTGGAAGTGGAACGCTTCCTACGCGTCGTTGCTAAGATCCCAGTTTCCGACATCTTGGGCATCCATTTGTCCATATTAAGCAGTACAGTGTATGTCAAAGTCGTCAATGACGCGACATGTGAAACAATACTTTGTGACACCAAACACAGACTACGCTTTTCCCACGCCGACGGCAGTGTCGGTGCGGTCACTGTCGACCAAGCAGGCTAAGGAATGCGCACCATACAAGTTTTCGAACTCCCGTTCGAGCTCCCGGCGGAAGACGTTACCGCAGCTTTCCGCCCCTATGGCACTGTACATGGCCACAATGCCGAACGCTGGGCGCAGTTCCAAACGTACCCTGTTCTTAACGGTGTACGACAGATCACCATCGATCTCCATCGCCACGTGCCATCTTACCTGCAAATTAGTGGGTGCCGCGCGTTTGTCATATACGACGGCCAACCCAAGACCTGTTCCGGGTGCGGCAAAGAAGGCCACCTCAGATCTGAGTGTCTTCAGCGACGAATCACCCAACTGCCAGCCGCTACCGTGGCACCTCCGGCTCCGACGACGGTTTTACCGATCACCTACGCATCGGCGCTCTCTTCCCCTCCCACCGGCCGCCGCCCGTCGGACCATGTACCGGTGACCCTTCCAGCTGCTAGGGATAGCGCCGGGGCCGACACGTCGCGCTCACAGCCTGAAGCTACTCCGGCGCCACTACCAACAGCGACGATTTCCGACCCCCACCCGCCCGATCCTATGGACGCCCCTTCATTTGACGTTCCCGCGACGGCCTTCCTCCCAGAGCCACGCGACTCCCTTCCATCATCCGATACAGAGGGACGAACCTGCAAACAACGTTGACCTAAGAGGCGCAAGAGGAGACGCTGTACGCTCTCGGAACGAGACGGATCACCTCCCCCTGACGCTCCAGAGGACGTCCTATCCTACGAGGCCTCGGAGAACCTGCATGACGATACGAATGACGACAATATTACGTCGACTGTGGCTGTATCGGTGACTACTCTACTGGCTCGCCCAGGTGCTCCTGAACCAATGGACTCTACCATTGCGACTGCCGCCGAGACATTCTCCGCCCCTACGACCGAAGTGGAACGTACGACCATCACAACGACAGCGCCTTCAATGGCGTGGTGTGAGGACGTTGATTAAGACACGGACCACACACTGGGGACAGAGTTACCCCAGACGGAAGCATCGTTACGCCGCTGATATCGCCGTCAGGTGGCCGTTGTCTCGCCCCTCTTCATCCTCCGGCGGTGGAGTTCCCCTCCACGGCGGGGTACGGCTCCAAAGCTACCGAGTAGCGACGATCAACACTAACACCATTCGCTCACGCGTGAAACTTCAACTGCGGCGAGAGATGATATGGGCGTCGGACGTCGACATCGCACTACTACAAGAAGTACACTTGGTCACACTTCCAGACGTCGCGGGATATAACACTTATCCTTCTCCTGGTGACCACCTGGGACGCGGCGTAGCCATCTACGCCCGAGAAGGCATTCCAGTGGCCGATATCACATACCTTCCATCTGCCAGGGGCATGGCCGTCACCGTCATGGGGACGCGTATTGTCAACATTTACGCTCCGTCAGGCTCCACCCGCGGACGCGACCGGGAACTCTCCTATTCAAAAGAAATCGCTCCTTTATTTCTTGGACTCTGCGACCATTACTTGCTCGGGGGTGATTTTAACTGTGTCTTGCACCCTAAAGATCAAGTGCCCCATTACAACACCTGTTAAGAACTGCGTCTTGTCGTCCGAGAACTTTTGCTCCGCGACACTTGGGAAGTTCGGCACGGCGACGCGCCTGGACATACTTACCAGATGAGTCACTCCGCGAGCCGCCTTGTTAGGATTTACGTCTCTCGGGAACTCTCACCTGCAGTCCAAGGTGCAGAACTTTGGTGCCGACCGCGGTGGCCGTGCGGTTCTGGCGCTGCAGTCCGGAACCGCGGGACTGCTACGGTCGCAGGTTCGAATCCTGCCTCGGGCATGGGTGTGTGTGATGTCCTTAGGTTAGTTAGGTTTAAGTAGTTCTAAGTTTTAGGGGACTTATGACCTAAGATGTTGAGTCCCATAGTGCTCAGAGCCATTTGAACCATTTAAGAACTTTGGCCCTTGTCCTTTTCGGACCACTGTGCCTACATTTGCATCTTTCTCCTCCCCCAGCAAGTGGTCTGGCGTAGTCGTGCACCGTGGAAGCTAAACACCTCCCATCTTCATAATCCCGAATGTCTTCAACGTGTTACCGAGACATGGGCAACCTGTGAAAGTCGCTTACCTAAGTACTGCACGGCCGTGACCTGGTGGCTAGAATGTGCCAAACCTGCCATTCGACGCACCTTGATTCAGTATGGCAAGGAAGTTGCTACGTGGCGCCGGTACACTACCGGCTATTTCTACGCCGTTCTCCGCCACCTGGACGCCCAGCCGTCCACCCCGGACACCCAGAGGGAACGCAGCAGGATTAAGGCGCAGATTGTAGCGTTGACACGCCGTAGACTGCAGGGGGCTATGATGCGAACCCGATGTCAAGATCCGGCGGAACAAGAACATCCCACCACGCATCATATCGCCTCCGATAGGAAACATCGACGACAACGACTCATCACCGAGATGAACACTGTCGCGGCCAGCACGTCACTTGCCAGGCCGAAATCGTCGGTGCCTTTGTCGAACACTACCGCACAATAAACCAGGAGGAGACTACCAACAACCACGCTGAGGAGTCTGTGTTACCACACGTAACTCGCACCCTCACCAGCGACTAAGCGGACGAGCTGACGGAGCTAGTTACGCGTGACGAAGTCAATGATGCAATCAACAAAGGGGCTCTGAATAAGTCACCTCGTGTCGACGGATTGCCGATAGAATTTTATCGCGCTTTCCTCACAGTAATAGCGTCACGGTGGACGACGATGTTTCATGAACTGATGGCGATGGGGAACGCCGTACCGCCGTCCTTTGTCACGGGAATTATTATACCTATCCACAAACCGACCCGAGGTATGACGACATCACATTACTGTCCCCTGACTCTGCTTAACGCAGACTATAAAATTTGTACACGCCTACTGGCAACGCGATGCCGCAAGATCCTGCCTAGCATTCTATCCCCGGAACAGACAACTCCGGGCGGCTCAGTTAATATACAAACGGCCACAGGAGAATGTCGCGATTTAATTGCACTGGCAGCGGCGTGCAGACTCCGCGCCGCGGTGGTTGCCATTGATTTTGACAGCGCATTCGATAAAGTGCGGCATCTTTTTCTGTTCTCAGTGATGAATCGCATGGGTTTTCCACCAGCCAATATCGACGTCATCCGGCGCCTGTACGGCTCCGGTGAATCGTTGATTCAGGTCAACGGCCGTGCGGCGGGACCAGTGGTGATCCGGCGTTCCATACGGCAAGGCTGCCATTATCGACCCTACTCGCTGCCATAAACCTGGAGCCACTCATCGGGAGTCTGACGAGCCACCTTTCTGGTCTCACTTTGCGACAGCACCGTTTTCGATGTCGTGCGTATGCCGACGACCTCCTCCTCTTGATCCGCTCGCGGAGTGAAACACAAACGGTACTTGATTTGATATCAACGTACGGAACTGCAGTGGGCAGTAACATAGATGTGGCTAAATCCGCGGCGATGTCCACTGGACGCGGCCTCTCACACGACGACTTAACACGTCTCCCGTGTGTACAAAAAATTCTATACCTTGGTATCATTTTCACCTCCACCGTGCGCCGCTCCGCTGCCATCAATTTTCGGCGTACACTCCAAACTATCCGGACGACCGTGCGACAAAATCTTCTCCGCCGACTCGATTCTTTACAACGTGTCCAATACCTCAGTCAACATGTGGCCTCCAGAATGGTCCACATCGCACAGGTCCTCCCATTGCCATCAACTATTGGACGCAGCCTCCAGGCTGCCTTCGGATACTTTCTTACGGCCGGTACGCCCTTTAAGGTCCACTACGACACGCTCACCCTTCCCCCGCGAGCGGGAGGCCTCGGCCTCGTCAATGTGCGACTCCGAGCGGCGTCCTTGTACTGTCCACTATGCACAAGCAGTGGCATGGGGGCCCCTCGTTTACACGCAGCTTGCTGGAAATTTTTGTGCCTGCGACCATAACACCACCAATACCAGGCGGACACATCAAGCACCACCTGACGCACATTTCTGATTTCATCGTCGACTTCAGTTATACTCACACACACCTACCGTCCACGCGTTATCCTCGACCTAAAGATTTTTACACCCCACTGCTACGTTCCATATCCAGCAACAATATCGAACTCAGACATCCGTCCAAGGGGTGGCCCACGATTTGGCGTCATATCCAGTAGCCTTTTCTTCCCTCCAACGTCCGGGAAACGGTACAAAGTCGCAAATGGAAAATTCGCCACAAATCAACGTCTTCACGCCCTCGGACTAACGGACTCACCACTTTGTTCCATTTCCCAACTCATGGATGACGATGTCCATCAACTGATTTGTGCTGTCACTAGTGACGTCTGGAAACTTGCTCGACAGCTCGTTGTCTGTTACCTCCGCATTCCGCCGGACTTGACTGACCCATGGACTTTTCTCCATTCATAGGATACTTATTTCCCCGCCACCAAAAATCATGCGATTGTATGACTCAAAGGATGGACGATCACCTACATGTATAATAATGGCAACAAATCACGCTGGCCGGAGTGGCCGTGCGGTTCTAGGTGCTACAGTCTGGAGCCGAGCGACCGCTACGGTCGCAGGTTAGAATCCTGCCTCTGGCATGGATGTGTGTGATGTCCTTAGGTTAGTTACGTTTAATTAGTTCCAAGTTCTAGGCGACTGATGACCTCAGAAGTTGTGTCACATAGTGCTCAGAGCCATTTGAACAGTTTTTGACACATCACGCCTTGATTTCTGGCAGTACTTACAAACCGCCCACAATGAAGTCGAGCACCGACCGCGCTACCGCGCCTTCTTCGCCAATTACCTACATGCGATCTTTACGTCACCCCCGCTCAGTTGCATGTTGCCACACGCCGACAGCACTCCAGCCCCCTCCTGCTGACATCTGAGACTCCCCGCGCCAATGTCTATATTGTAACCCACAGTGGCACACTCACATGGACACGCGCCGTCTTTCTTTTATGCACTATACAGAACACACTGGTTTTTCCCCCACTCCACTGTATATTGCTTCACACCTCTTAGCTTACATCAGTATTATTATTCTTTTTATCCTACATCTTGTTAATAAAAAAAATTGCTCGCCTTGTACGAGTGTAATGTGTCGTGCTATTTCCGCCGGAAGGATGGCATTTCTGTTGTATCTAAGCTTATACCAATAAAGATATTTTGTTCATTTACCCTGTTCATCGTTAAAAAAAACAACCAAAAAGCTGCTTTGAGGGAGTGATTCAGCGATGAGAGGGGGGGGGGGGGGGGCATCGCGGCGAGGCCTCGGGTTCCGACGACCCCTGCCCGCCTTGTCTTCACCTACCCATAATTGACAACTCTTAAAAAAAAAAAAAAAGTGTGGAGGACTTTCCCGCGAAAGGCAAAGGTCCCGAGTTCGGGTCTCGGTCCGGCATACAATTTTAATCCGCCAGTAAGTTTCATATCAGCGTCCACTCCGCAGCTCAGTGAAAATCACATTCTAGAAGAGATGTGTTTCAAAGTAGCGGAGACGAGCAAGTGCTCATAGCTCTTAAGGTATGCGTTTTAGGGACCATGTTTAACTCATTTTTTTTTGTTTCGAGTGATGATTCCTGTCATATTCCTCAACATTGACTATCACTTCTGAAACACCCTCTGTATGTAGTATCATTTCTTATTGTGTTGCACATTACGTGCGCGGAATAACGCTAACTGCTGGCTTCTCCCGCAGCCGTCCATCCGCGTGCGCTTCTCCATGCGGTCGGAGCGCCAGTGCCACGCGGCAGACGGCGGAGCCGGCAGCTGCCCCGGCTCGCCCACGCGACCGCCCCCGACGCCGGCCTCCGCCGCCGCCGCCCCCAAGACGCCGGCGCCGCAGCACCAGGCCGTCTCCTCGCTGCACGTGCTGCGCGCGCGGCGCGGCGTCGTGCGCATGCTGATCGCCGTCGTGGTGACGTTCGCCGCGTGCAACCTGCCGCTGCACGCGCGCAAGATGTGGCAGCTGTCGGCGTCGTCGTCGTACGACGGCCAGTCGGCGTTCAGCGCCGTCTTCACGCCACTCACCTTCCTGGCGACGTACCTGAACGCGGCCATCGACCCGCTGCTGTACGCCTTCATGTCGCGCAACTTCCGGCGCGGCGCGCGCGAGCTGCTGTGCGGCGGCTCGGCGGGGTCCGGTGCGCGCCGCCGCCTGCGCTCGCTGTCGCTGCTGCAGCGGCGCGGCTCCTCCCGCTCCACGGCCAACTCCAGCCTCACCAACAGCAGCTGACAGCAGCGCCAGTCGCGCCAGTCGCGGCTGTCCGCCAAGCAGCAGCAGCAGCAGCAGCAGCAGCAGGAGGAGAAGCCGGCTGGCCCCGAGCCCGCCGTCTGCCACTACGACTGACCGCCGGCCGCGCCCAGGCGGGGACCGCCGGCGGGGGCGGCGCCGCACCTGCGCCAGGGGGCCGACGCGGCCGACGCGCATCGCGTCCTCCTCTGCACTGACCTCTGAGACTCGCACCTTACGTGCCACTCACACCCCGCAGGCACCTTCATCCGTCGACAAACATTGCACTTCGTATTAGTCTCCGTGCTCTTTGTGGCTGTTGTCTGAATCGTTAAGTCGTCAGCACACGGACCGTGCTGTCGAACGATAACGTTGAGCGTGTCAAGTTCAGCGTGCTGCTGAACACTTAGGAACGATGCGACTTGTGCATACGGTACGTGAACCCCAACGTGGTATACGCGATCGCAACGCACTCCAGCGGCAGTTGTGAGATGTTTCTAGTTTGTAAATCACACTGTTTACTCCACAGGCTGCGTAAAATGCCCACGTTAGGTCTATCAAAAGGCACATTTCCTCCATTGTTCATATCCTAGTCACGTTGTTTTATATGTAATATAAACATATAAAAACTTCTATATCGATGTACATGTTGTAAGACAAAAATGAAAGTACCATGTCCAGTTAATAAGAACACAAGCTCCATTACAAACAGTGGGACACAAATTTGCTATACTTCTCCACATAAGATAAACACTATTTTATCTTCCCCACATTTTAGTAAAACCCTAAAGTCATTCTTACTTGATCACTGTTCCTACCCAGTAGCTGAAATTTTACAACATGTAAATCACGAAACTCTAAATAAAAAGGAACAAAATATCTTTATGCAAGTAGCGCAAGCTGTCCTGTAGACTAAGCCAATAGAACAAACTCACTCATCAAAAAAAGGTGAACTTATATTTACAGAATATCAAAAATTATAGTATATACTTACATTAAACTAACAATAAAGCATCACAACCTGTTATATACGCGAATATTATGAAAAAAGTACTTTGCGAGATGGGAACCATCATCAGATCATGTAGCTGGTTTTGATTCAGTAACGCTACTCACTACGCTTTTTTTTTATCTCATGTTGTTCGTTATCGTTCGTTGTTTCTGCTCGGGGCGGACGTCGCAAGACACCCGTTTCAGTTCGTCGTTGATCCATTAACTCAGTTTTTTTTTATTACAGAGAGCAGCTGACCCTCTCACCGAACACGCTGAGTTACCGTGCCGGCAGGCTAAACTGATAGCTACTTATTTAGGATCTTCTTACAAGACCTTACGACATGCTAAAAGCTTTTATCGTAGCTGTGTTACTAACTGAAATTTAATTATAACAAATTGTACCAAGAACAATGTGTTTTTCGTGGGTCCTCAATGTGTCGCTACCTTCAAATGATATACTCTCACAATACACAAATTACAGTAATTCTTTTGCCACGAATACGGTGTCTCTCGTTATTTTATTGCAACGAATCACGCAGTCAACAACAGGTTTTTGAATGATTCTCAGTTTGCTGGTGCTCAGAAGTGACATATATACGTGTAGGCTTGAACTGAATGCCAATATGTCACCTCACAGCTCAATGCTGAAGGGAGGTGGCGTGCATGTGACGTAGGTGGCGTTGTGACATCTGATTGGTCAACGCACAGACGCACGCCCAGGATATCTGACATGCTAGATATTGCTCTGCACGTTCGGAAAGACTCCCGAACGTGCTATTCCACGCTATGAAGTCAGAAACTCGGCACGCTCAACGCTCAACGTTCGGATGCACGGTCCGTGTGCCGACGGCTTTACGCCGAGTCATGCATCTCTTAGAACTTCTTCACTGTGCGCTTCTTACTATCAATCAATCAAAAACCAAGTGGCTCAGAACACGTTGTTTTCGCGTGCACCCCGCGTCAGTGACAGCAATAGTTCGAGACCATGTCTAGATATCATTATCAAAATGTTGATGACCAACGCTTAAGCCGTCGGCACATGGACCATACATCCGAACGTTGAGCGTTGAGCGTGCCGAGTTTCTCACGTCATAGCGTGGAATATCAAGTTCTGAGGGTGCGTCTGAGCGTTGACCAATGAGATGGCCCAACGCCACCTACGTCACACGCACGCCCTCTCCCTCCACTACACAGTTGCGAGGCGCCATATTGGCATTCGTTTCAAGCCTATATGTATATATGCCGTTTCTGAGCACCAGCAAATTGAGATTCACTCGAAAACCCGTTGTTAGTTGTGTAATTCGTTCCAATAAAATAATAAGCATCACATTCGTGGCACAAGAATTATTGTAACTTGCGTATTATGAGAGTAGGCTATTTGAAGGCAGCCACACACTGAAGATCCACCCAAAACGCATTGTTCTTGGTGCAATTTGTTATAATTAAATTTCAATTAGTTATATAATTATCTGCGATTAACGTTTTTAGCAAGGGGTAACACAATATGGCTAAGAACAAGGAGCATGTTGTTGGTATAGCGTAATCAGTAGCGTCTCTGTCCATCAACGCGTTTTTGTTGGGGCGGTGGGTCGCGTTTAACACTTCGAAATTTTTTCCATAACATTCGCGTTTTTATTAGGTTCTGATAGTTTATTATTACTTTAATATATGTTATAATATTTGGTGTTATGTAAATATAAGCTCTCCGTTTTTTTGAGGGGTGTCTTTGTTCGACTGGCTTAATCTACAGGACAGCTTACGCTACTTGTATAAAGATGTTTTGCTCCTTTTTCTTTTACGCTTCATAATTCGCATGTTGCAAAGATTCTGCTACTGGGTAGGAACAGTGGTGAAGCAAGACTGACCTTGGAGTTTTACTAAAATGTGGGAATGATGAAATAATGTTTACCTTATGCGGAGAGGTATTCCAAATTTGTACCGCACTGTTTGTAATGGAACTTTTATAAGCCTGTATCCTTATTGATTGGACATGATACTTTCCTTTTCGTGGACGATGAAGGAAATGTGCGTTTTAATAGAGCTATCGTGGGAATTTTACGCGCGCCCGTCCAGTAAACTGTGTGATTTATGAACTAGAAACATCCCTCAACTGCCGCTGGAGTCCGATGCGATCGCGTATACCACGTTGGGTCCCACGTACCGTATGCACAAGTCGCATCGTTCCTAAGCGTTCAACAGCACGTGGATCTTGGACGCTCAACGTTGACGTTTGACAGCACGGTCCGTGTGCCGACAGCTTTATGGTCACCTTCGCATTAACGAGAATTCAAACGAAGCACTAATAATAACAACGCATGCAAGAAGAAAGATGAATCTACCGCACAATTTGTAACGTTACCGTTTCTTACTATACTAACCTCTACATGCCTTTGTGAGAAAGATAACTCGAAGAATCGTTGAACCAACCTGTGAAAGAGGAAGGTGCTTCACGAGCCACAATCTGAGCTGCACACTATACAACGTGTTAGGGCTGTAAGTGCAGATACTTTTGCTGATGACTTGGAACAGTGTTCTGAACAACGTTACACTAGTGTTTACTTCACTCGCAAGCTAGTAATTATAGCTATTACGAGTAGTAAGTTTTTAGCTTGGTTAGTACCTCCAAGTATTTGTGGCTACCTGCTACCACGAAAGACAGCCAGCCTGGCTAGCGAGGAACGTAAGCAGCCAACAGGAAACACTCGAGGCCGCTCGATATCAATAATATTGTGATAATCCGCTCCATTTCATTATCTCCTTTCAATATTTACCCAATGAAAACGGCCCACCAATTGCCGCCTGTAGATTCTTACTCAGTAATTCCACTTCTCCGGAAAAGAACGGGAAAATGTATGTTAGTAACACAATGCGACAGTGTCTTTCTAGGGACACCGGTGGAATCCTGAAGAAGACTCCAGCAGAGGGATCGAAGAGTCGAGCATAGAAGAAGTAAGGACGCAGATTTTGCCATCACTGGACTTCGTGTTTGAAAATCTCCAATTGTGATGATTTTTACCATGTGTCACTTCATAAATCACTATCTGAACTTCGTTTCCAGCGGTAACTGCTCATAGAAGCATTCATGAACTAAGTGATGTTGCAGTACCCTGTCCAAGTTCAACGAACATCCGCACTTAAGCTGCCAAGTAATCGTCATTAATTGATTCTGGAGTCATTCTCCAGTCATCTTTGACATCGGCTGTACCACAACTAATTACATAGAGTATACTGAAAATCGTAGTTTGAATTTATTGATATTGGATGCGACGTCGTGGTTGTTAAACTCGATATTAAGATGTAGACTCAAACACTTTTTTCAATTCAGAAGCACCATAATTGACGCATTTCGAAGGAACAAATCTTCACTATAACAATTAGGCTACCAAAAGTTTATAAAAGTGATAATAATACAAATAAAATATTGAAAATTCGTCTTCAAATCATTTGTAATTGTGTCTTCCTAAAATGTGCATAAAATCAGGTGTCTGGTTGTAAAATAAAATAAGTCCATGTATCGTCATGGCTATGAAAGGCAATGCACACCTATACAGAGAACCCCGATAGTTCGAATCTCGGCACTCTCTGAATGCTAATAGCATGACCAATGTATCTAACTGGAGACCTTGATATCGTAGTAGATATACAAAATTAGGAAACTATTGTTTCTGTCTTCTGTAATATGTTCATTAATTATATTAAGATTTTTAACGCTACGAATCGTAATCCCTAAATGTTCCCGTTGATCCAATTTCCTACCCATATCCTGTGTGTGCAAAAATCGTGATGTCCTCTTCAGTCCTACAGAGAGTGCCCACTGCATAATGTGCATGGTGATGGCCGACTTTTCGAAATATGAAGCCAAAAAGCGGCCTTGTGTTCCAAGTGGATTGGAGAACGAACAAGTCTGACCAACGTAGTTCGCATAGCAATTATTACACTAAATTTTGTAAATATCATTCTATCACATTTTTATACCTTCTGTTGTAAATTATTCATTCATTTACATCGTACCTTATTGATTGTTTGAAATGTCACTTTGACTTAAATACGGTTTAAAAAACCCATCTTTCGCGATAAATTATCGAAATACGGAACAGCGTCTCGTTTAACCTTCCGCGCGACATTTCCAATTAGCTTTCTAGTCGGTCCGGAGCATGAAATTGCTTAGAAGCTTGGATGACGTCAGTCTGCGCAGCGAAGGAGGCACTGGTAGCAAGACTGGGGAAGATATTGGTACTTTTATTTTGTTGAGTCATCACATAATTAACTGGTGCGATTCAGCCCGCCACAAATTCCTTTCTTGACCCTAGCTCTTCACCTCATGGCAGCACTTCCACCCTACGTCGTCAGTTGTTGAATGTACTCCAATCTCTATCTTCCCGTACAATTTTTACCTCGTACAGTTCCTTCTAGTACTATGGAAGTTATTCCGAGTTAGCTTAACATTTCCTATGATCCTATTCAATCCTCTTGTCAATATCTTCCACAAGTTCGTTTCTTCGCCAATTCTACGGAGAACCTCCTCTTTCCTTACCTCTTAATTCCACATAATTTTCAACAACATAGCTCAACACATCAAATACTTCGATTCTCTTCTTTTATGGTTTTCACATAGTTCATGTTTCACTGTCATACAATGTCGCACTCCGAACGTACATACTCGCAAATTTGTTTCTCACGTTAAGGTCGAAGTTTGATACCAGTACAGTTCTCTCTAGTTTGTTTGTGTGGGACTACTTTTTATGCCCTCAGTGCTTTGGCCATCATATGTTATTTTGCTTCCAAAGCAGAAGAATTCTTCAACTTCCTGTACTTCTTCATCTATAATATTACGTTTATCGCTACGCTCATGTTTGCCTTTCTTCGGTTTACGCTCTATTTGTACTATTTACTCATTAGACCGCTCATTCCAAGTGCGCTGATGTGTTCGCTGTTAGGCCCTAAAACAATATTCACATCACATCGTCACTGTTCTTTGTATTCAATACGTGCCACAATTTTTCTGGCGACAGCGATGTCATCATCGAATCTTTTGATTGATATCCTTTCACCCCGAATTTTCATCCCACGCTTTAACACTTCATTTATTTCTATCACTGCTTCCTTGATGTAGATACCGAACAGTACGGTCGAAAGACGATACATCCCAGTTACACATTTTTTAATCCGAGCACATGGTTCTTGTTCTTCCATTATAGTTTAGTCTTGGATCTTGAACATATTGTATAACATCGGTCTTTCCGTATGTTTTACTACTATTTTTACTGTTATTTCGACATCTATAGCGTTTTACATTCCGAAGGTATGTTATCTACGAGGGTTGGAACTTTAATAGTGGCAAACTATTTATTTACAGCTAGTACAAAACAGATACGTGTTTCAAAGTTTTAATGACCTTCAGATTAGTCACGAGCATTGTGTATAACCCGTTGCGAACGATTTGGAACTCGTAGGATACACTTAGCAGTGCCTGTTGTATTGACAGTTCGAGCGGCAGGGTCTATTTCATGACGAATTTGTAGCAGTTTTGAAGCGAATGCCGTGAAGTGTTTCCTTCAGTTTAGAGATCGAGCTGAACTTACGAGGGCTTAAGTCAGGGGAGTGCAGTAGGTAGTGTAGCACATAGCAGCCCCATCAGTCAAACAAATCAGTAACAGCTAGCGCTGTACGTGCTTGAGCATTGCCCTGCAAAATGTTGGTCAGGTCCTGCAGAAATGTTCATCACTTCTGTCTCTAAGCTGTTCGTAGGTTGTGTTCCAAAAATGAACAGCATAAAGGTATAAGTGATGACCCTTTCCGATCACACTATTTAGATGAAATTTAATAAAAATATCTGTCTCCACGGTTGGAACACCTTATCTTCGCACCTATTGTATACAAATGGACATACTGTTTTTCGCACTGGCTATAAACTGGTAAACACAGGACATTCGATCCTTTGAGTTTTTCACTGTTTTCGAAACATCTTTCACGAACACTGACTTAATCTTGTTCGGTTTACAAAGGAAACGGGAAACACAAACCACAACAGTGAGGGAGTAGTTTTAAATCACATTTTACCCCAGGGAAACCTAGTGAGAAAAGAATCAAGCCCTGAAGACATCCTTATGTTACTAACCCCTAAGATTAATTCGGTAATATTTTGTTTTAAAAGGCTGCAAAGCTGATTCCATTCTTTTTTTCAAAAATTTCGCCTATGCTTTCAATAAATCGTACGAAATGATATTCTTCAAACCAATAAATACGTTAGTTATCATATTAAAATTAACTGTCAAATTTTTCCGAACCATACCTTAATACTAAATGAAACTGCTGCAAAAGGAAGTGAATCTGCTTTTATACATAACGCTTGTATCTCAATTTGCATGGACGTTCGAAAATGATGAAATGGAGAGGTATGGTCAATGGTTTCTTCAACTTCTGTGTACATCTGAAGAAATGATATAACTGTAAATTTCACTACCAAAAACAAGAAACAGCGCTGCTAGGGCCATAGACTTTAGGCAGTTCCTTAATTCACAGACCAGTGAATTACTATAGTGAAATAAAGAGATTATATAGAATAATCCAGAAGGGTAAGGTATGAAGTGACGAAGAAAATGTTTAAATGAAAGAGAAATGACTTGTTGTTAAAGAAATAACAAAAAATACGTGTAGGGAACAAAGTCTACAATCAAGCTGTTCTTGGAATTAAAAGTAGGGACATACGCCTCAACATGAAAGTGAGTGGATCAATGCTAAAAGGTGCTCGTGGATGACACGTTAGGATATAAATGCAAGGAAGAAATATTCTACTGTGCACTATAATGACGTAACTAATCATCTGTGTGGAAAACTAGTTACACTGGACTCTGCAAAATATTCGTTTTCTCTCTAAGACGTCCTTAGTTTCTTCTTATTACTGTTCTGATTGACTCGTAAAGTGTGTGGTTTGTGCTGAAACTACCAATCATGCAGTAATTTGCTTTATGGCAGCTCTATAAGTGTAAACTAATATTCTTTAATAAACTAGAACCTGCCGAAAATCAAGACATGAATCTGCACAATAAGTTGAGGTATACTACCATGATGTTAAGAAAATGTAAGTGCTTCTTCTGCATCAAGTGCAATTTGTATTTGTAAGAGATTTTACTTCTTAACCAACAACTGTTGGCCTTTGCTAGAGTACTTATCTTATGAAGGTTTTCAAGGTAATATTATCAATGAAGAAAGAATCTGTCGAAGTTCCTTTGAGGTATCGAAATGTATTGGTGTAGTTTAGAGAAGGTCATAGTTGGACGATAACCGAATTGGGTAACAAATTTTTTAAAAAAGTGTACAGGATATAAATGTTGATAATATTACTTCACACAGCGAAGAGGCGGCGAGATGGAGTAAATGTCTGCACAAAAACGCGACAGAAACTAATTGTGTCTTTTCTGAAAAATCCGTATAGACAGAAAATGAACACAATTACTGCATGAACGATTTTGCATAAACTCGACATTAAGAGTGACTGACATCACACGAGTTGCTGTATAGTAAACCGGTAATTTAGAGGCTCTTGAAAAAAGGATGGTGACGTAGTCCACGTTACAGCAATGTATCAGCATTCGTTGATGGTATCTAAAACACTTTGCTAGTCGACCTCTGTACGGATTTTAAAACGAAGAATGAAATGTTTAATTTTGATATTTGTGAATGCATTAGTGGTAAGTGACAGTGATCTCGTAGCTATGAATTTTTATAGCCGAAAACTCTGTAACAAACTTCTTTGGAAGAATGTGAACGTAACTGTTATTCAGTGCAAAGTAGTTACACGAAGACTACAGGTATAATGGAACACAGCATTACTGCATTACGAGGAACCGTAAAAAATTAGAGAAACTACACTGTAAACAGAAACGTGTAAAATATTATATTTTTGTGAAACCATTGTCTTTTGTATTGCCTTTATGTGTAATGGACAACGAACTGTTATCTATTTCTTGATATTCTTTGACTCCTGTTACTATGATAGAAGTACCACAGGAACGTGTGCACCAATAAATTTGTATCTTTGTTCTTGTTTCAAGATTAGTATTCAGATATATTTTATTTTCATTGACATCGTATTGTAAATATGATTTGATGCCAGAAACGATGTATGAAATAAAATGAAAAGAAACTTGTATAAGAAATGAATAACGAAGGAAAAGAAAACCACGTAATGAGTAGCTTTTGTGTTTCATTCCTTAAACACAGTTTTCGTTCACTCTTTGTGGACATAACTGGATAGGTGAAAGATTCGCCTTTCAGTTGAAATACATAACATAAAAAATATATCGACAATGCTTTCAAACCTAGAACATAACTTATCAGTTGCTACGCAGAGGTACACATATGAATATATTTCATTTTACTAATTTTTCATTGTTCTACTTATAATTTTTCATCTAAATATATGAAAATACCTCCAAAAAACATCAGCTCTAATCAGATAAAATTTAATTCTTTATTAGTTATCATGATAATAAATTTCAATGTTATAACATGAAAAGTGCTACACTTAGTGCTAAAATTTTAGTTCGAAAAGAGGTAGCATTGTGTTTTATATATAATAAGTTGAAAGAAACAGTCGCATATTAAAACGTCCATTAAGGATGTCAGTGGAGTTCTGTGCAATGATTATTTGTTTAAAATGTATGTAGACCTTATGACAATATCGTGATTCATAGTTGACATTCACTTGTTACCCGCAAACAACAAATAATATCGGTTGTCGTGTACTCCAGATATACAGGTGGAGGATGCACAGAAAACTTCACAAATAATGAGGTGACATTTCCTCGGTACTGATTTGAGCTCTCGTTCCTTACAATCTGTGTACCGATAATTGGCGAAAAATGGGTAAATTGGGTCGAATGTCAGTGACACTCTTATTCCAGCCTGTAGGTGAGGCACCCAGCTAAACCGTAAACTGTCCGAATGGTGCCCAAATACCTTTACCAGTAGGTTTTCTGCCAGTTTGCTCGCATATTTAGTCCCCGTAACATACTATTTTTTGTCTTGGTAGCACAACGTAATCTACAGAATGTAGATCATGGGTTGGACAGTCCAGAGGTATTTCTCACCCTTTATTTCTTTCTGAATTTGCCTGGCTGCATTCTTAAAAAAATTTGGAAAAAAACGCATTCTGTACACGCACCTACATTAACTTCAACTACATTGTTCTTGCAAGCTTCCGTCTCATTGGAGGTGCGGGAGACTGGAATGGGGAACTGAGTGATAGGAGAATTTTTTTAAAGATAGAAAAACTATGAGGAAAAAGGAGGTGAATGGAATTCAGGTTGCCCAGATATCAGAAGGCAACGTAAATAGTGGCGAATAGAAACAATGCTCCAATTAGGGACACGAGTACAGATGAATAAGGGAACTGATTCTTTGGTAATATATCCTAGGTGAAATGACATTCGATTAAGAAAAGCTGAATCACCATGCCTTAATATCAAGATCTGCCGTTCTAGAGATACACACGAGAAATATTATAATGTTCAGCCTGCCGTAATTGCTATTACGCAACGGAAAAAACGTTCTAGTGCAACTACGCCTCTGGAAGTACCCAAAGTTGGACCCGTCGTATAATTTCTAGAAAATATAGTAGGAACGAGCCAAATGGTTAGATGACTATTCCCAAACAACGTTTGATGATACATAGAATGTGGAAACGAATTTGTGGCAAAAGTGGAAGGATAGTGATGCCTCTGCTCTTACCAAGGTCGTTATTTAAAATAAAAGAAAGGGTACACGGTGTTAGGAGGGGATGGGTGGGCATAACTAGTTTTATTTCCCTTAGGTTTATGGTACAATACAAGTAAATTGGTGAATCGATATAGTACGTTATCTCTTCGTACAACACTGGATGAATATTCTTGCTTCATAATCAAATGTAACGTCGTTGGAATACCATTATTTTCTTAAAAACAGCAAAAACTGAAATTTCAGTTTTTCCACATTTCCCAAATTCAATATTTACAGGACATATTTTATGGGAAATAAATTTAGAAGATTGTTGTGGGTTGGCATGAGAGCCAACACCGGGTTACAAGAGGAAGCCGAAAGGCACGCGTTTTAGTTCACGCAGGCTGGCGTGAGGTCTGGAACAGGACAAGGAAATTAGAATTTAGAAAAACGGACGTAACTGTTGAAATACTTAACTTTAATCCATTAACGATGAGCGTCGCTCTTGACTGTACATTATTCACAGTATCAATAGTAACTGGTACTGGCGCCTTGCTAGATCGTAGGAAATGACGTAGCAGAAGGCTATGCTAAACTATCGTCTCGGCAAATGAGAGCGTATTTTGTCAGTGAACCATCGCTAGCAAAGTCGGTTGTACAACTGGGGTGAGTGCTAGGAAGTCTCTCTAGACCTGCCGTGTGGCGGCGCTCGGTCTGCCATCACTGATAGTGGCGACACGCGGGTCCGACGTATACTAACGGACCGCAGCCGATTTAAAGGGTACCACCTAACAAGTGTGGTGTCTGGCGGTAACACCACAAAGATATTTTCAAATGTTCGTCGGTGACGTCACTGTTTATCCTTTGACAAATTATTTTTTTGTTTCATTAACATGAATATACAACTGAGAAAGCAAAACAGAAATGTGAAACCAGTTACAAGAGCAGTAATGTTAGGGTAGTGTGTACAAACAAAGTTTTTATGACTGCATAACGTTTCTGTTCGGAACCAAGAGATACTTGGAAGACCTTTTCGTCAGAATTGACAGCAACTTTACTGCAGAATTCACAGGGGTGAGAAAAGTGAAACTAATTTAAGAGCCCGCATCTCGTGGTCGTGCGGTAGCGTTCTCGCTTCCCACGCCCGGGTTCCCGGGTTCGATTCCCGGCGGGGTCAGGGATTTTCTCTGCCTCGTGGTGGCTGGGTGTTGTGTGCTGTCCTTAGGTTAGTCAGGTTTAAGTAGTTCTAAGTTATATGGGACTTATGACCACAGCAGTTGAGTCCCATAGTGCTCAGAGCCAGTTG
Organism: Schistocerca nitens; assembly: GCF_023898315.1. NCBI lineage: Eukaryota > Metazoa > Arthropoda > Insecta > Orthoptera > Acrididae > Schistocerca > Schistocerca nitens. The sequence continues at coordinate 488,086,467 of NC_064619.1, read as the reverse complement.
AACCATTTTTTTGAACTAATTTAAGAGAAACGCCTTATCTGGGAAAGAAGATTACATAAAAACAAGGAACTGAGAAAGAAGTTCTCTTACGAGGCAGCCACCGTTACGGTGTGCATGTTTCCTCTTATAGGGTGGTACTGTTCCTCATACGTCATGCCCTGTACCTTCTCCTGCCGTAGTAATTGGTAGTGTGTCCGATTCGCTTCTCTTGATGACTCACCTTATAGTAGATGTTATCCAACGTTGCACACAATGGTTTCGTATTCGAATTACTTATGGAAAGGTAAATGGCAGTGGGCGTCGGGCAGTAAGGTTGTATCAGAAGACCTGCCTCCGCCTTCAACCACAGCATTGAATGTTTGCAACACTGTTTTGCTGTTTGAGACAGGGTCGTTTCAGGAAGCAGGAAATCTTGAAGGACGTACCCGATATGTTCGGACACCGGACTTGGAGGAAAATGTGATTAACACTGTGGAAGGCGACCGTCACGTCAGTACCAGGCAGTTGGGCTGCCAATACACGATAAGCCAGACGATCGTGTGGCACATTCTCCATGACAATTGCTACAACCCTTATCACTTACAGCGCGTGCAAGGCTTACTAGCAACAGGTTTTCCACAGCGGAAGCTGTTTTGACACTAGTTTCTTCACCAGGCAACCACGATCCCGGGCTTTGCGTCATTCATCTTGTTCACAGCTTTCATAACAGTCATCTGTGGAATAATATGCCTTACGGTATGGTGACATGGCATCATCAGCATCAATGCAGCCGGAATGCTTGGGCCGGGATTATTGCTGATCACATTTTGGGACCAGTCTTCCGTTCATGCGCCTAACAGGCCGAAACTATCGGCTTTCTTATGGGTGACTTCGCTCCTGGCAGAAGTGCTACTGATGATTCGAAGGATTACGTGCCGGTGCTCCAGCCCACTTCGCCATCACCGTCCGGACGCGTCTCATTCGTGTCTTCCCTAGTCGATGGATCGGACGATGGGTCCAGTTGCATGTTTAGCTCGTTCACCGAATCTCAACCCGTGCGATTTCTGGTTATGGGGCCATCTCAAAAGTATCGTGTAAGCAGAGCCCATTCCAGATGTGGAGACACTGGAGCAGCTTATTCATGCTGCCTTTGACACTGTCCGCATGCAGCCTCTCAGATGTGGACGTGTGAGGCAACATGTTACTGTGCGTACACGCATTCGTAGAGGAACACGGAAATCATTTTCAACACATACTGTAACTGTGGCCGCCTGGTACAGTGCGTATTAGACTGCAGTCCTTGTAACAATGTATGACTGAACAAATGGTCTCAGCATGGAAAACATGCATTTCCAGACATAAGTTCACAAGACCTTTTCTGTTCCGCAACCTCTCTTCGACCAGTCAATAGAGTTTGAACACGATGGAAAAAAATCACCTTGCATAAAACGTGTGCGTAAGATCTACATCTACATCTACATACATACGCCGCACTCTACCATACGGTTCGTGGCGGAGGGTACCTCGTACCACAACTAGCATCTTCTCTCCCTGTTCCACTCCCAAACAGAACGAGGGAAAAATGACTGCCTATATGCCTCTGTACGAGCCCTAATCTGTCTTATCTTATCTTTGTAGTCTTTCCGTGAAATGTAAGTTGGCGGCAGTAAAATTGTACTGCATTCAGCCTCAATTGCTGGTTCTCTAAATTTCCTCAGTAGCGATTCACGAAAAGAACGCCTTCTTTCCTCTAGAGACTCCCACCATAGTTCCTGAAGCATTTCCGTAACACTCGCGTGATGATCAAACCTACCAGTAACAAATCTAGCAGCCCGCCTCTGAATTGATTCTACGTCCTCCCTCAATACGACCTGATAGGGATCCCAAACGCTCGAGCAGTACTCAAGAATAGGTCGTATTAGTGTTTTATAAGTGGTCTCCCTTACAGATGAACCACATCTTTCCAAAATTCTAACAATGAGCCGAAGACGACTATCCGCCTTTCCCACAACTGCCGTTACATGCTTGTCCCACTTCATATCGCTCTGCAGTGTTACGCCCAAATATTTAATCGACGTGACTGTGTCAAGCGCTACACTACTAATGGAGTATTCAAACATTACGGGATTCTTTTTCCTCTTTATCTGCACTAATTTACATTTATCTATATTTAGAGCTAGCTGCCATTCTTTACACCAATCACAAATCCTGTCCAAGTCATCTTGTATCCTCCTACAGTCCCTCAACGACGACACCTTCCCGTACACCACAGCATAATCAGCAAATAGCCCCACATTGCTATCCACCCTATCCAAAAGATCATTTATGTAGATAGAAAACAACAGCGGACCTACCACACTTCCCTGGGGCACTCCAGATGATATCCTCACCTCCGATGAACACTCACCATCGAGGACAACGTACTGGGTTCTATTACTTAAGAAGTCTTCGAGCCAATCACATACTTGCGAACCAATCCCATATGCTCGTACCTTAGTTAGGACTCTGCAGTGGGGCACCGAGTCAAACGCTTTCCGGAAGTCAAGGAATATGGCATCTGCCTGATACCCTTCATCCATGGTTCGCAAGATATTATGTGAAAAAAGGGCAAGTTGCGATTCGCAGAAGCGATGCTTTCTAAAGCCGTGATGATGCATGGACAGCATCTTCTCTGTCTCAAGGAAATTCATTATATTCGAACTGAGAATATGTTCGAGAATCCTGCAACAAACCGATGTTAAAGATATTGGTCTGTAATTTTGAGGATCCGTCCTTCTACCCTTCTTACATACAGGCGTCAACTTTTCAATTAGAAAATTTTGTCTCTTCCGTTATACATGTATAAGATCGTCTACAACTGAGACAGTGAAACTGTTCGGTACATATTTAAGAACTGTTGAAGAACAATAAAGAAAGCCGGCCGAAGTGGCCGTGCGGTTAAAGGCGCTGCAGTCTGGAACCGCAAGACCGCTACGGTCGCAGGTTCGAATCCTGCCTCGGGCATGGATGTTTGTGATGTCCTTAGGTTAGTTAGGTTTAAGTAGTTCTAAGTTCTAGGGGACTAATGACCTCAGCAGTTGAGTCCCATAGTGCTCAGAGCCATTTGAACCATTTTGAACAATAAAGAAAAGTATTTTTCTTTTTCTTTACTCTAGTAAATTTCCCGTGTTCTTAACTGATGCACGTAGTGTTTACGGAATAGAATTTCACTCAGACTTGGAAATGCGGAGTCCGAATCGGCTGTGCACTCAGGCGGCAATTGCCAACCCACCTCGGTGTGTGGGCGGCGCCGCAATGGCCCCCATTAGCAGCCGCCGGCCGGCTTAGCAGGGAGCCACGGAGGCGCTCGACGGCTGCCGCCGCCGCTCGCACAATATTGCTTTCCCGGCTGTCGTGTTTCAGCTCTGCCGCTTCTGAAGCCGTTTCACGCGTCCGCAATTAAATTTCATTATGAGGGAATGCCGAGAGAGAGGCAGCGCAAAGGAATGAATAATCGCAGCCATCGCTGCTGGTTTTGATGCAGAATCCAGCGTGAACTCGCAAATGCACACTAAGATAGGCGAAAGCTGTAACAGTACAGGAGGTATCAGCGGCGGCTGAGGCAGATACAACAGACCGCCAACTCTGTTCATTTTTGATTGGCGAATATGTGAGACGCGCCAATTGTAACACGATAAATTTATTATTCTTTTATTAATTTATTGCACCTGATCTTGCCCATCATGTCTCCTCTTGAACGAGACAAGGGTTTCGCACATACAGCACCATTTTACATCATTGTATTATATTGTAGTGTACTGGGGACCTAGAAACGACGGAGAGGCTTCGTCCCCGACGTAGCCCTCAGTGGTTCATAACCCCACAACAGGCTACGACAGTCCAGTCACCACACCGCCGCCCCACAGCGAACCTCTGGTTACTGTGCGGTTCGACCCCAGTGGACCCCACAGTGTTGGCGCAGCAATCGCCGACGTAGTGCATCTGAGGCGGAATAAGGGGAACAAGCCCGCATTCGCCGAGGCAGATGGAAAACTGCCTTAAAAACCACCCACAGATTGGCCGGCAAAGCGGACCACGACACTAATCCACCGGGCGGATTCGTGCATGGGACCGGCACGCCTTCCCGACCGGTAAGCCGACGTTAGACCGCACGGCTAACCGGGCGGACGTTTTTACATCATAGTTGCCTAAGAAAACACAATTTTAATGCTAAAAACAGTATTACAAACTTTTGAATGTCTATAATGACAATGTAAGTTATACTGATAATGAATTAACTTTATCAACTCATCACAGCAGCAGTAGAAGAACTTAACTGTACCGAGTTCTACTGCTGCTGCTGTCATTAACAGCGATAATAGTAATAATGAAAATAATAATGACAATAATAGCAATACTGATAGTGGAAGATGTAACAAGAATTTATAGGTGTAAAAAATAAATGTTTTCTGACAGAGGGAGTTCTGGCTAAAGGAAATTTAAGGAGACTGAACGAGCTATGAATACTGGGAAATGAGAAAGTGCAACGAGTCCGTACAGGGACAGTGGTAATCACTATTTTTGCTTTAGAAGATATGACATTAACTATCTTCTGAAGCGAATGATATTCAGTTCTCTAATATAATGTGAGAAGTAATTACAGAGTCTGGTTCCTGCTACTGGGTAGAACTTCGAGAAAGTGGCTGAAGGATGGAGTGGGACAGAAAGGGTCTTACTCTGATTGGAATTAGTGTTTATGCCAAGTTGTTGAGACAAGAACGTTAAGGTCGAGCAGAGCTATGAGGGACAGCGTATACTGATAAAACAATAGAGGAGACAGAGTGTATGGAAATCTCTACGCTTGTCTGCGCATATCATGGTGAAATATGATCTATATGATCGACATATAATAACCACTAAGCATATAACGAGTTCCAGGTGCCATGAGCTTTCCTGAAAAAGACCTGGTAGAAAAACGTCGCTTTAATCAACTACAGGAAGTATAAATGTTTGTACTGGTTTCCTTTTCAGGTCAAGAGGGAAGAGCTTTTTATGTTTTCGTAGAACACGGAGAAATACTGACGCCTTCCTGCTCACTACAGTTGTGTGCTCAGCCCAAATCAGATTTTTCATACTTTATTACTCAAAAAATGGTTCAAATGGCTCTGAGCACTATGGGACTCAACTGCTGAGGTCATTAGTCCCCTAGAACTTAGAACTAGTTAAACCTAACTAACCTAAGGACATCACAAACATCCACGCCCGAGGCAGGATTCGAACCTGCGATCGTAGCGGTCTTGCGGTTCCAGACTGCAGCGCCTTTAACCGCACGGCCACTTCGGCCGGCCTTCATTACTCCTAGACACTTTCCTAAGAGAGGAATGTTGATATTTGTCCCATCTAGGGTTAAATATGCAACGGATTCTCGATATTTCTGGCTGTTGAGCGTGAATGACCAACCCTTACCGCTTGGGTTTTGGATGGGTGGAGACTTTAATCCTTTACTCCGCCCCCAATTTGATAGTGCGCACAGGTCAGTGTTAAGATTGTCAATAGGTATCATCAGGTTTATTAGTTTTGCACTGAAGGTTATCTGCATACATGTGGTATTGGAAGCAGGAAAACACTGATGACGCATTGACCTACAATCAAATGTGTGTAGGAACTAATGCCGAACCCGGGGGGCGCCTGATACAACCTGCCCCCCATTATGACTTTACGTTTGCCGACATAATATGCTCTCAGAGTGTGGATTTCGTACCTGTCCATCGAAATTGCTGTCTTTTTATTGATTTTTTCCTTCTTTGCGGACCACAGTCATAATCTACTTTTTCAATAAAATGGCCGCCACTTGACTGTAAGGTTTTTTATTATTCGTGTATTTCACACAACAGTGGCTTCCGCTTTATAGGCATTACCAAGTGTAAAGGCGGAAACTGAAACCAATAAAACGTATCTGTCATATAATGGAAGGTCTAATGTGATAACATAAAACCAACACAAATTACTTACAGAGTCATTAAGTATATGACGTGTCTGAATGACATGTCGTAGTCGGAATATTACAACACATTTATGGTCATATGCGCATTAGAATAATCTAATGTTAGATCTGATTGTGAGTAAGAATTAAAAACAGATATTAGAATTGACATAACGCACAGCAGAAATCCTTTCAATCACTGTGCTCTGCTAATGTTGGTCAATATAGTGCTGCGGTGGGCACGAAGCTTATACAGTGATAAACACTGACATTTATTCACACCACCTCAGAGATTAGTATTTGGGTAACAGTGCTGTGTGAGTAACAGGATCTTCTGCGTGATAAGTAAGGAATATGAACAAGATGTTTATTTCGCTTTCCGTTCGACACACACTTATGGATTCGTAGTCATAACAGTATCTCTCAGAATAGAATCCATAAAAGGTGTGCATAAAGTTTAAATATAGCCTTTTTTTAAATAAACAAATAGTAGCCCGAATAGTCTGCATAAATTTCCTAATAAAAAATCGTAATCCTTTTTGCTGCGGTTAACATACGTTAAGGAGAGTACATACGCATTTTCACATACACATATGACAAAAACAACAAACGTTAATGTTGCGCCACAGCCACATCCACACGGCATCAACCTCACGTAAAATGGATGTACACATTCACGTAATTCCATAACATTAAAATCTCATACAACCACATGATCCCATGTAAGTCAGAAAACTAATTTACCATTAAACTGATACGTTTAATTAGTTAAGAGTCCTACAAAAGTATTCTCATTTTGATTTCAGTAGTAATGACAGACACTTCCAAACCTCTGGAACTACTCAATCAGTAGTGACGCAAAATAATTTAGTGTGATTACAATTACATTCAAACATGTTTGTATGCAGACAGTAATGAAATTGGAAAAATATTGAGGAGAAGTGTTAATTTGCTTGGAGATAAGAAAAAACAACTAGTGTTTGAAGAAAGCGGAAGGGAAACTTATGTTGGTTACACTCAAAATTTCATAAGGTAAGAGGGCAGCTTGATCAGTAACCAACAACAGAGAAAAAGTTGCACGAGCTTTCTAAGCCCTCTTTAGTTAATCGTAACGTTAAAGAGATGAACCACAAACAAACAAAAATCACAATGAAAGTAATAAAATTCCGAAAGTACTGCCACAAGACATGCATGACGCCATTCGGGACAAAATGACAGGAAAGTTTCAGAGAAATAATTTTATTTCGATAGTAGTGACATATAATGCAAAACAAACTGCGGAAAGTCAGTACACTTCAATCATGCTATCATATAATTGTAAATATAATTATGTTAATAAAAGATAAAAGCTTCGCTGGTACATGTAATTCTAGTGAAATCTGCGGCAACACGAATGGAGCGAGTAGCTTACTATTTGAAAGAGAGACAAGACCACACAAGAATGCAGTAGAATTATTTTAAAAATAGTTCGAAAACGCTTTGTATACCTCCAAAATTGAATGACATTGTAAATTATACAAGTGTAGGTAAAAATACATTGATGCTCAGTGAAAGAATCCTCTTCTTAGACGGAGTATGCAATTTATATTCGATGCAGTCACATTTTAGTTCAAGTGTGTGATAAGCATCTATCTGCTGCTTTCATCTCTTCCTCGTTGAACTCAGTTCCTCTGGCATGAGGATAGATGTGACGGAAGGACGCAGATCTCGCGAATAGAGTCAATGATCGAAAAATTCGAGGCAATTCTGACGTTACGACTAATAATGGAGGCAAGGCTAGAGAAAAATCAAGACACTTTCATAGGATTTGTCGACCTGGAAAAAGCGTTCGACAATATAAAATGGTGCAAGCTGTTCGAAATTCTGAAAAAAGTAGGGGTAAGCTATAGGGAGAGACGGGTCATATACAATATGTACAACAACCAATAGGGAATAATAAGAGTGGACGATCAAGAACGAAGTGCTCGTATTAAGAAGGGTGTAAGACAAGGCTGTAGCCTTTCGCCCCTACTCTTCAATCTGTACATCGAGGAAGCAATGATGGAAATAAAAGAAAGGTTCAGGAGTGGAATTAAAATACAAGGTGAAAGGATATCAATGATACGATTCGCTGATGACATTGCTATCCTGAGTGAAAGTGAAGAAGAATTAAATGATCTGCTGAACGGAATGAACCGTCTAATGAGTACACAGTATGGTTTGAGAGTAAATCGGAGAAAGACGAAGGTAATGAGAAGTAGTAGAAATGAGAACAGCGAGAAACTTAACATCAGGATTGATGGTCACGAAGTCAAAAAAAGAAGGTGGAGGTGTACCGGCTTCCGCCCATAGCCAGGCAGTTGTATAGCCGCGTCCCAACTACAGTAACGATCTGAAAGTCGATATTGCCAAGGAACTCTTTTCTCAGTTGCTTTTAGTCAGTAGCCAACAAATTTACCATAAAACTTGACACCGCTTTCTCGTTGTCAGTCCTGCTCTGATACTCCTGCGGTGACACTTGATTCACACGTTTAATGGCCAACTGTGAAACATGCTGACTCCATGCTCTGCGACCTATTTCATAAGCTTGCATACTCTGAGCAAACGCGCTCTTAACGAATCACTTGTTTCCGTAGTATACGCCAAACACCACACCGTTCAGGTGTCGTATCTCATACGTTCAGGAATTTTGGAAGGCGCAAGCCATTGAGAGCAGAGGCCTTTATGTTCAGTTGTACCAATATAATTGGAACAACAAAGTTGCACAGTGGCTTCTGAATCCTGCTTCGGTGCAGTTAAGATGATATGAAGGAATAATGTTGCGTTTCCGTGCTTCAGAATGCCGTTTGGTGCTATTGGGTAAGACCGCAAGGCCACTCCTTGACCCATTCACTATTCTCGAGTTTCAAGTATATTGTTTGTTCGAATTAACTTCTCGCACTGCGTATTTGACAGTTTGCTATCGGACTTCGTTATTCCTCAGCGAACTATTAAAACCTCTCCCAAACGGAGGTGGTGACATTCAGCTGTTTCGTGCGGTAGCAGCAATGGGTAACAACGCCCCTCTCTCCCTCTCTCTCTCTCTCTCTCTCTCTCTCTTCCGTAAAAGACATGATAAACATTTTATATTTACTGTGGATGTTATCCAGATGAACTTTTGCATCAGTTGTAACGATTGAACTCCCCCCCCCCCCCCCCCAATCATTTTTTTTTAATCGTGTGGCTGGGGCCCTACGTCGGGCAGGCCGTTCGCCGGGTGTTGGTCTTTCAATTTGACGCCACTACGGCTACCTGCAGTCAATGAGGATGATAGGATAATGATGAGGACAGCAGAACACCCAGTCTCAGGGCAGAGAAAGTTCCCTGACCCAGCCGGGAATCGAACCTGGGCCCAGAGTATTGACAAGGCGTCACGCTGAGCATTCAGCTACCGGGGTCGGACATTTAAGTTATTGACGAAATTGTACTTCAACACTTGAGCAGTGCACACAATCACTGACATGAAAACCATACAATTGGCATTAGGCACATTATATACTAACAGATTCCAGTTTTCAGTGTAATTCAATAAGATCCATCCAGTCAGTATTCTTAAGTTTCAACCGGCCCAAGCCGCCATTAAAACAAATGAGACAAACTAAGCAGTAAACCAAATTCAGCTGGCCTTTCGTTACCAAACAATTACAAGAAAATAAGACCTGAATAGTCCCTACAACTCTCAGACGTCTCGTCTAAAAGGAACATTTGTGATTCTGGGTTCCAATAGGCACTAGCCGTTGAATCTTCGGTCTACAAAAACAGATTACATTTTAGGTTTGACTCGGCGCTTTGGCGCCTTTAAATTCTCGAACGAATTTATCACGTTGGATCGGTACTAGCAGCTTAAACTTTCAAACTAAACAAGTTAAATATTGAAATGGCCATGATGCTAACCATTATGACAGCTTACGCATACAGATTTAATTTTAACTTCGCGCTTAGCCACCTTTAAATTCTCCAATGAATTTACCAGTTCGAATCGAGAACAGCAGTTTTATCTTTAGTAATACACCTAATTCTTTTTCTTATAATCAACCCTTGACTCACATATACACGCACTCACTCACACACACACACACACACACACACACACACACACACACACAAATTAAAACAGCTTCATGGCTGTCGCCGCTACTTAACTAAGCAGGTTAGAATTTTCCTGACCAATCACAGTGCTCTGGTGTTTAAATTCAGAGCACTAATGAAGCTAATTGTCTACCACGACATTCTTAAACACAGGCTCCGATCGCGTTAGAATGTAAAAAAGATTCTTGCATCAACCGGCCCCTTCAGCGCTGACGACCCACCCCGTTACACGTAGGTCCAGTCAGTCACATGAAATATTATGGGTACTAGCTACTTGGTACTTCCACAGGCAAAGGATTAAAACTTGCCAATGAATAAACCATAATATTCTGCAACATAACAGGTGGAAGGTTTTAAAAGTGTTCATTGATAACAGTTTAATTACAGAGTGCCACTGGAGGCTAGACATATACTATTTTACTGACACAGATTAGTCTACATGAACTCTCATGCCAGTACTGCCAGAATATATCAAAAATGGCCGTAAGAATAATCATAATAGAGAATATTTGAACTAGGTTGCTCTAGCCACTTACATATCAACCAAGAGCACATATGTAAAATTCCCTTCGCTAAAGTAGTTCACCTGCCTATGACGGTCCTAAATGTTTCACTTGAAAAATGTCAAAAATAACAACCACTGGGCTACCACTACAGCCACAAAACAGACAGTTTAACGGGTCTGTAGCCGCTCTGCGTTGTATATGTTTTTGAGCACACAATGAGTTTAAGCACATAGGAAATGGCACCCGGTACAAAACAGTATTAGCTCACAACTACAACGCCTGTTAATTTTACTCACAAAGCTTTACATTTGCCCACTAAGACACATCTCAGGAGCACACCCCAAGACTGCCACATTTCTAGCCAAACCCGCGCCAGATTCCGCACAACCTGAGCCTTTCAGCACACGACAAAGTGAGTTTTATGAAAAATTGCTGATAAATGCTCCAGGAATGTTACTTGACGGTGGTGTTACCACGAATCTAGGAGTAGTAGCTCCCGCTCCGCACTCCCAAATCTTCGGGACACCAGCCGCAGCGGCTTCTTTGAACCTCGCTAAACAGCATCGTGTCAGGCCTTACTGCTCTCGACGATGGTTCAGTCGGCCCACCACGAGTCCACAAGCCGCCTCCGCTGAAGCGTGTGACTTATTGCATACTGACTCGTCCGCTGCTCTCTGCGCTTCGTCCTCACACTATCGAGCGCCAACCTCCTCCTCAAAACCCCGTCCCCGACCAGTGCTGCAATACCGCTGATATGAATCGATAGCCAAAGAACTCTGCGGCACGTATCATTGATAATCGAAAGCAGGGGTTGTCACTGTGTACTGTTGGGAATTTGGAAGCACTGTTAGACTTGTTCACTTTTTAACGAACGCTGAGGTGTGGTGTGGGGGTAGCGGGGGGGGCGGGGGGGGGGGGTAAGGGGGAGCAGAAGGTTCACCTACGACTGCCACCGGGACACATTTCTTCTGTGCTGACAACACGTGTAGGCTATGGTTTTTGCTTCTCGCCGATCAACTACTACATATACCAACAAGGTGAGAAACACACACACACATACACATAAACATTGCATGGGGGCTTAATTAAATATTTAATGCAAATATTTTTAGTTTTTAGTAGTTGTCTGTCCGATTACGAAGTCTCGTAAACGGTTGGCCCTGACTAGTTTTAGTACGCAATCTGACTGCATAGAACAACAACAAAGAATGAAAGAAAATTCCAGTTAATACAATTAATTAATTAAGTCCCCAGCAACCATAAAACCTACGAAACCAAAACACAAGTGTAATTGTTCTGTGTGTGGAAGTGTGATTCAACGTTCACATCTGGCACGGTTCTTCTTCAATAAGACAAGAAATTTTAAATACCATTTATACTGAAGTAATTAAAAAAAATAGAAATACTATAATTGCGCAAGAAAACCAGAATTACACTCTAATACAAGAACACAAGCCAGATGCTTTGTTGACTGAACCTGTAATGACGCATTATTTAAGACATTGAAATAATAAAAAGAAAAGGGAATTTTTTTACCTTCATGTATATTGACGAAAAGCACTCTGATCATTACAATATCTCCATTCGAACAACATCTGCTGTCTAGCCCATCAAACAACTGATACAACATGGCACAAGCACTCCCTACTACAACATCTCAACACCGACTTGACTCCTACTACTTCTCAACAAGCACTGACTACTACAAATTCTCGACAAGCACTGCCAGTGGAGGCGGCTGAATAATACTCTTTGGCACAATCTCTGGCGCTGTGGCTCAGTGTAGCCACCTTTCAACATTCGCACGTAATAGGGTTTTGTGGAAGTACTTTTTTACACAGTCATTCTTGTTCACATGTGGTACTTATTTGTAATAAACAAATGAAATAAAATTAAGCCGGTTTCAATGCATTTATTCAGAATATTATTTAAAATACGGTATTTGTTTAACTTTTATATTACAGATAAGATAAAACGGATTCGCAATAGAGTAATAAACAGAACATGAAATATAATAAATGAAGACTGCAAAAAGAAAAAAAATACAGAATCGAATCAAACTTTGGCGGAAAATCAGACTTCAAAATCAGCAATTAGTCGTTTTCGAATTTTGATTCTGATGAAAGAACACCTACATGTTTCACTGGGAAGGTTGTTGCTGTTAATCTTTAATTAGATCTTAAAAGTCCTGTTCACCTGACTCAACTCTGATGAAGTCTTCTTCAACAAAAAATCTGTTTCTGTAATTGTCTTTAATGAACAGTTTTAAAATAACCCACGTGCAATAATTTTACTGCTCTTATGCTTACCTCAGATTAACTTATAACTCTGATGACGTTTTAATAAAGGAGGCCTCATGCTTTGATTTTGAAGCATTTCAAAGCAAACGACGCTTTGTGGAATTGGGTGATCACTGGTTTCTTTACCGTCCTTTACTGTGAGGGAAAATGGTAGTTACCTTCCGTCACACGTACCGCTATGTACTGGTTTAGGGTTTCTAACTGCATCCTTGGAGGTAAAAGGAACTTCTTGGGCGAAAGATCACTGCATGTTTAACTTAAAATACATTCATGTATAAGTGACACAATGAAGCTGAAGTTAACGTATCAATTACAGTACTCAAGAAAAATCTCTTTGTAATACGCACACTGCGGGTCCAGACGCAAGCTTTCTTCCTAAAAGGATGCTGTTTAACGTAACTAACAAAAAGCGACAATGGCAACAAGAAACCGTTCACTGCTTAATGACTATTGCAGCACCGTATGTTGGTACACTGCATATGTTATCAGCAATTGCAAAGCGACATGAAAACTTTCTAATAACCTGCAGGAAGACCAGATCAACACACCGCCAACGTCAAAACAAAACGAATCACACCCGGCAAAGACAGCGACGCTTAATAAAGGCAAGGGTGAGTACTATCCGACTTAACCTGTGTCCTACGTACAGTCAGAAACAAACATACTGCGGAAGATCCACTTTCCTTAACATTATAGAGATGCTGCTTTTATCAACCAGTTTCTCAGCATAATTTAATTTAAAAAGAAGTATCATAAGAGAGTAATTTTACCTATATCAGCACGGGACTTTCTATATAGTCTGCTGCAGTTGGACGCGTACCACCTGAAATATCTTTACGTACCACCAGTGGTTCGCGTACCACCACCTGGAAATTCCTGATCTCAAGTGTCTAAAGTGGCTCTACCTTTTCTGAACAATCCTTCAAACATTTTCTCCTATTTTTCGGAAGCATGTTTAGAGCAAAAGACAATTTTCCTCCGTCCCCGGGAAGCCACGTGGGACTGTTCATTCATATTGGTTCGAGGTGGTCACATGGAACCCAACACAGTTTTCCTCTGTTTTTTTATACTGAAGACAAGTCACCAATTATATCTGCAAAACACGCACTTAATATGTTCCATAAGATTTTTCAGCAATCGGGTTAGGACAATGTGACGCAGTTGCTTTGATGCGGATAGGAGTAATGATTTGGTAACTTTCAGGTCCACTGCAGCCGACTATATAGTAAATTTAGAAGTAATATCTATAACAAATGGCAAGTACATTTGCCCTTCACAGATCGACCATCTAAGGCAATTCATTAAACTTTTGGCCTTTAAGTACGCAACTAGTATACGTAATATTTAGCCTCTGCTAGATAGAAATGCTCTAATTTATTTGATTGCACTTAAATTTGCACAAGATATCTTAAGCTGTCAGTCGGTCAATACCACGTTGTGCATTATATCTATGTTTTCATCAGTGATTGAAAGTTTGGAACAATTGCACAACGACTACGACTGAATGTTGCCGCTCAATCTTAACAGTTAACAATGAAGCAGCAGATATGTTACATACTTTCATCAAAATTGGAAGTACATCCACTGACGATGGATTCTCCCAAACATACAGTAAGAGACGTCGAGGTACTGCAGTTTACAAATAATAATGAATGACCTACTAGACGGCTACGATAAGATACAGTACAAACGAAAGTGTTTGGCACTTATTCTATCACATAAGATCTAGAAAATTAGCTGAAAAAATTTAATTCATTTCAGTGCGTTCTGGCTGTCAGATTAAGATCTTTCAACCTTTTCCTCGTACATAGTGATAAAAGTTACTTGAGTATTTTCCTTTCATTTTGTCTTGCCCACTACTGGTTTGCAGGCCCGTGCCAGATGATGCCGACGCTGTGCTGTATCAGCATTTCGCCGGGTATGGGACGTCATACGCTGCCTGAGGGACACAGGCTTTGCCGGCAGCTGCCACAATTACATAAGATACAAGTTATGTAAGTTCGTAGGAGAAAACGTTGTAGATTGTGAGGCCGCTTCACGTGCGACTCCAATTTCATCTTATAAAGTCAACATTCCCACTCTTCTGCTACGTCTTCTTCAGAATAGTAAGGTGTTCCTGGTTATCTAAAAGAAGTACAAAGTGCTCAGGCATTTCCAACTACCCACCCGCGTAGTTATTAGAGAACCCATCCCGCAAACACAATCCTACAGTCAAAAAATGGCTACATCGCGACAATAGGGCGACGTGAAAGTGATCTATGGATTACTCCACCAGCCCAAGGTAAGTGCCTGTGTTTCTAAATTCACCGCAAAACCTAGGATAAGGTACTAATCTGCAGAAATAGGCTTACTGATTTTCTTTTAGGTCAGCTTAAAGAAATCATTATCATTAGTAAATTAAGTATCTGGCATTGGCGGCCGAAGACTTCCGGCATAAGAAGTCAGCCTCATTCTGCCAACGGCCTTGTCAAAGAGGGCGGAGGAGCGGATAGAGATTCAGGGCACTCTCTTGGGAAATTGGCCCTAAAGGTTGAAGAATCAGCAATGATCAACGACATGAGGATGCAGAAGGCAATGGAAACCACTGCATTAAGCACATGTAACGTGTATCCACAGGACATGTGGCCTGTAATTGAAGAAGTATCATGATGATCTCTCCATTGGCAAAAGATTCCGGAATAGTCCCCCATTCGGATCTCCGGGAGGGGACTGCCAAGGGGGAGATTACCATGAGAAAAAGACTGAATAATCAACGAAAGGATAACGTTCTACGAGTCGGGGCGTGGAATGTCAGAAGCTTGAACGTGGTAGGGAAACTAGAAAATCTGAAAAGGGAAATGCAAAGGCTCAATCTAGATATAGTAGGGATCAGTGTAGTGAAGTGGAAGGAAGACAAGGATTTCTGGTCAGATGAGTATCGGGTAATATCAACAGCAGCAGAAAATGGTATAACAGGTGTAAGATTCGTTATGAATAGGAAGGTAGGGCAGAGGGTGGGTTACTGTGAACAGTTCAGTGACCGGGTTGTTCTAATTAGAATCGTCAGCAGACCAACACCGACAACGATAGTTCAGGTATACATGCCAACGTCGCAAGCTGAAGATGAACAGATAGAGAAAGTGTATGAGCATATTGAAAGGGTAATGCAGTATGTAAAGGGGGACGAAAAGCTAATAGTCATGGGCGACTGGAATGCAGTTGTAGGGGAAGGAGTAGAAGAAAAGGTTACAGGAGAATATGTGGTTGGGACGAGGAATAAAAGAGGAGAAAGACTAATTGAGTTCTCTAACAAGTTTCAGCTAGTGATAGCGAATACCCTGTTCAAGAATCACAAGAGGAGGAGGTATAATTGGAAAAGGCCGGGAGATACGGGAAGATTTCAATTAGATTACATCATGGCCAGACAGAGATTCCGAAATCTGATACTGGATTGTAAGGCGTACCCAGGAGCAGATATAGACTCAGATCACAATATAGTAGTGATGAAGAGTAGGCTGAAGTTCAAGACATTAGTCAAGAAGAATCAATACGCAAAGAAGTAGGATACGGAAGTACTAAGGAATGACGAGATACGTTTGAAGTTCTCTAACGCCATAGATACAGTAATAAGGAATAGCGTAGTAGGCAGTAAAGTTGAAGAGGAATGGACGTCTCTAAAAAGGGCCATCACAGAAGTTGGGAAGGAAAACATAGGTACAAAGAAGGTAGTTGCGAAGAAAGCATGGGTAACAGAAGAACTACTTCAGTTGATTGACGAAAGGAGGAAGTACAAACATGTTCCGGGAAAATCAGGAATACAGAAATACAAGTCGCTGAGGAATGAAATAAAGAGGAAGTGCAGGGAAGCTAAGACGAAATGGCTGCAGGAAAAATGTGAAGACATCGAAAAAGATATGATTGTCGGAAGGACAGACTCAGCATACAGGAAAGTCAAAACAACCTTTGGTGACATTAAATGTAACAGTGGTAACATTAAGAGTGCAACGGCAATTCCACTGTTAAATGCAGAGGAGAGAGTAGATAGGTGGAAAGAATACATTGAACGCCTCCATGAGGGTGAAGAAGAAACAGGAGTCGATTTAGAAGAGATAGGGGGTCCAGTATTAGAATCGGAATTTAAAAGAGCTTTGGAGGACTTACGCTCAAATAAGGCAAAATGGATAGATAACATTCCATCAGAATTTTTAAAATCATTGGGGGAAGTGGCAACAAAACGACTATTCACGTTGGTGTGTAGAATATATGAGTCTGGCGACATACCATCTGACTTTCGGAAAAGCATCATCCACACAATTCCGAAGACAGCAAGAGCTGACAAGTGCGAGAATTATCGCACAATCAGCTCAACAGCTCACGCATCGAAGCTGCTTACAAGAATAATAAACAGATGAATGGGAAAGTAAATTGAGAATGCGCTAGGTGACGATCAGTTTGGCTTTAGGAAAAGTAAAGGGACGAGAGAGGCAATTCTGACGTTACGGCTAATAATGGAAGCAAGGCTAAGAAAAATCAAGACACTTTCATAGGATTTGTCGACCTGGAAAAAGCGTTCGACAGTATAAAATGGTGGAAGCTGTTCGAGATTCTGAAAAAAGTAGGGGTAAGCTATAGGGAAAGACGGGTCATATACAATATGTACAACAACCAAGAGGGAATAATAAGAGTGGACGATGAAGAACGAAGTGCTCGTATTAAGAAGGGTGTAAGACAAGGCTGTAGCCTTTCGCCCCTACTCTTCAATCTGTACATCGAGGAAGCAATGATGGAAATAAAAGAAAGGTTCAGGAGTGGAATTAAAACACAATGTGAAAGGATATCAATGATACGATTCGCTGATGACATTGCTATCCTGAGTGAAAGTGAAGAAGAATTAAATGATCTGCTGAACGGAATGAACAGTCTAATGAGTACGCAGTATGGTTTGAGAGAAATACGTAGGTAATGAGAAGTAGTAGAAATGAGAACAGCGAGAAACTTAACATCAGGATTGATGGTCACGAAGTCAATGAAGTTAAGGAATTCTGCTACCTAGGCAGTAATATAACCAATGACGGACGGAGCAAGGAGGACATCAAAAGCACACTCGTTATGGCAAAAAAGGCATTTCTGGCCAAGAGAAGTCTACTAATATCAAATACCGGCCTTAATTTGAGGAAGAAATTTCAGAGGATGTACGTCTGGAGTACAGCATTGTATGGTAGTGAAACATGGACTGTGGGAAAACCGGAACAGAAGAGAATCGAAGCATTTGAAGTGTGGTGCTACAGACGAATGTTGAAAATTAGGTGGACTGATAAGGTAAGGAATGAGGAGGTTCTACGCAGAATCGGAGAGGAAAGGAATATGTGGAAACCACTGATAAGGAGAAGGGACAGGATGATAGGACATCTGCTAAGACATGAGGGAATGACTTCCATGGTACTAGAGGGAGCCGTAGAGGGCAAAAACTGTAGAGAAAGGCAGAGATTGGAATACGTCAAGCAAATAATTGAGGACGTAGGTTGCAAGTGCTACTCTGAGATGAAGAGGTTAGCACAGGAAAGGAATTAGTGGCCGGCCGCATCAAACCAGTCAATAGACTGATGAAAAAAAAAAATGGGCATGCATATTCAAATACAGAAATATGTAAACAGGCAGAACACAGCGCTGCGGTCGGCAACGCCTATATAAAATAAGTGTCTGGCGCAGATATTAAATAGGTTGCTGCTGCTACAATGGCAGGTTTTCAAGATTTAAGTGAGACTGAACGTTATGTTATAGTCGGCGCACGAGAGATGGGTCACAGCATCTGGTATTCAAATACAGAGATATTAAGCAAGCAGAATATGGCGCTGCGGTGGCCAGTGCCTACAGAAGACAACCTGTGTCTGGCGCAGTTGTTAGATCGGTTACAGCTGCTACAATGGTAGGTTATCAAGATTTAACTGAGTATTAACGTCGTGCCATATTCGGCGCCCGAGCAATGGGACACAGCATCTCCGAGGTAGCGATGAAGTGGCGATTTTCCCATACGACCTTTTCACGAGTGTACCGTGAATATCCGGAATCCGGTAAAAAGTCAGATCTCTGGCATCAGAGCTATACTTTAAGGAAAATCCTACAGAAGACGATCAAATCTATAGACATTAAATAAGCATGCGACGGGGTAGACAGAGATAAATTATGTCGTGCTCTGGTAGCATTGGGAATCCCTGGAAAATTGTTAAGGCTAGTGAGACTGACTGAGCCAGACACAACGTAGCATAAGAGTGGAAATAATGATGTCTCACACGCTAAATGTCCAATCACTAAACGTCCAATGACACGCTCTGGAGTGCCTTCTTTGCAATGCTGCACTGAAGAAGGTGGTGAGAGAGGCAAACCTTTTGAGGAGAGCTAATCTTCCATAAATCATTGTAGATACTCGCTTATAGAGGTGACAAACATGTAGCAGCAAGAAACCGGAACACAATGTGGGATACATTTGTTGACCCAGAACAGAACAGCAGTAACATTTTATTATATACTGAAGAGCCAAATAAACTGGTACACCTGCCTATTTTAGTGTACGGCCTCCGCAAGCACACAGAAGTGTCGCAACACGACGTGGCATGTTCTCTACTGATGTATGAAGTAGTGCTGGAGCGAACTGACACCATCAGTCCTGCAGGGCTGTCCATAAATGCATAAGACTACGAGGGGATGGACATCTCTTCGGAACATCACTTCGCAAGGCATTCCATGTGTGCTCAATAGTGTTCGTGTCTCAGGAGTTTGGTGGCCAGCGGGAGCGTTTAAACTCAGAAGAGTATTCCTGGAGCGACTCCATAGCAATACTCGAAGTTTTGGGTGTCGAATTGTCCTGCTGGAATTGCGCAAGTCCATCGGAATACACAATGAACATAAATGGATTCAGATGATCAGAGAGGATGCTTACGTACATGTCACCTGTCAGAGTCATATCAGGGGTCCTATATCACTCCAACTGCACACGCCCCACAGCTTTATGGAGCCTCCAAAAACTTGAACAGTCCCCTGCTGGCAAGCAGGGTCCATGGATTAATGAGGTTGTCTCCATACTGGACACGCCTATTCGCTCGATACAATTTGAAACGAGACTCTTCCGACCAGGCAAAATGTTTCCAGTTATCAACATTCCAATGTTGGTGTTGATGGATCCAGGCGATGCGTGTAGAGTTTTGTGTTGTGGTGTCACCAAGGGTACATGAGTGGGCCTTGGGCTCTGAAAGCCCATATCGATGATGTTTCGTTGAATGGTTCGCAATCTAACACTTGTTGACGGCCCAGCATTGAAATCTGCATAGGATAGCACTTCAGTCACGTTGAATGACTCTCTTCAGTCGTCGTTGGTCCTGTTCTTGCAGGATCTTTTTCCAGCCACAGCGATGTCGGGGATTTGATGTTTTATCCGATTCCTGATATTCACCACACACTCGTGATATGGTCGTACGGGAAAATCTCCACTTCATTTCTTTCTTGTGTATGATGTGTCTTATCGTTCGTGCGCCGACTGTTACACGACGTTCAAACTCACTTACATCTTGATAAACTGCCATTGCAGCAGCAGTAACAGATCTATCAACTGTGTCGGACACTGGTCTTATATACGTGTTGGCGAACGCTGCGTCGTATTTGGTCTGTTTATATATCTATAACAGTTTCTCTGACGCTTCAGTGTATATATATATATATATATATATATATATATATATATATATATATATATATATATATATATATATATGCTCCACAATCACATTCGAGACATCTTCCTGTTTCAAGTACTCCTGCATAAAATGAAAGTTTACATCAAAATGTTTCAAATGGCTCTGAGCACTATGGGACTTAACTTCTGAGGTCATCAGTCCCCTAGAACTTAGAACTACTTAAACCTAACTAACCTAAGGACATCACACACTTCCATGCCCGAGACAGGATTCGAACATGCGACCGTAGCCGTCGCGCGGTTCCAGACTGTAGCGCCTAGAAGCGCTCGGCCACTCCGGCCGGCAAAGTTTACATCAGCAACAGCCGAAAGAAAATATGTTAAGAAAATGATGCTCTCATGTCCACTTGACAAGCACAGAGGGATAATCAAGATAAAATATTTCGAAAGGGATAGCACATACTGGCCAAGGTCTGAGCCACTGTATAGCCATGTAGACCACAGTGGATGTCAGGATTATGGGTTATGCGATAATCTTCACCATAAAGAGCCAACATCGCAGTGCTGTATCTAACAATTGTTAAGTTTGTGTTTCATCTGTTGACCGTGGCTTTCGCATCCAATTAGGAATTGACGAAGTTATACGTTTTTGCTCCTACCGCTTGAAACGATACTTCCACATCTGCATCTACATCTTCGCAGCTAACGACGTATGGGGGAAAGTAATATGTTTTCCGTCTCTTCTTGGAAAATATTCTCTCAAAATCTTAATAATAAATCTTTCCGTGATGAACAACGCCACTATTGTACCAAATGGTTATGTAATTTCTTGAGTATGTCGATAACTCTATCTCACCGACTAAACGATCCTGTGATGAAAGATGCCGCTTGAGTCTTTTGTATCCCTTCTATCAGGCCTACGTAGTAACGATCCCATATTAATGAACAGTACACAAGAATCGGAAAAAAGCGCTTTATAAATCAGTTCCTTCGCGGATGAGCTACATTTCCTGTCAATCTAGGCTTGGAATATGCTACTCCTGTCACTTGTTTGATGTTATCATTCCTTTTAAGGTTGTTCTCGATAAGTAATCCTAGATATTTTATTGTAGATACTATTCACAGTAGTTTCTCATCAATAGTATAGTTGTACAGTAGTGGCTTCCTTTCCCTATGTATGCGCTGTATGATACAGGTACATTTATTTACGTTCACAGTCAGCTGCCAGAGGCTGCACCATTCATCAGTCCTCTGCAGGTCATCCTTAGAATCGGTCTTCTGGCGATGCTACTTTGTACTAGAGAACGGCGTCATCTGAAAACACATCAAAGCCACCCATACACTCTACTTGAAGGAAGATTAGTGTTTAATGTCCCATCGATAGTGAGATTATTAAAGACGGAACACAATTTAGGATTCGGGGAAGGATGGAGAAGTAAATCGGCATGCTCATTTTTAGGTTAGATGGCCTTGGGAAAGTACAGAAAGGGCAACAGCCTCAACGGGTGCGGGGCAAAGTCAGGACATGCGGGGACCAAGCAGCAATCGGTATTGTAATTGTCAACTGTCGAAACTGCGTTGGTAAAGTACCGGAACTTCAAGCGCTGATAGAAAGCACCGAAGCTGAAATCGTTATAGGTACAGAAAGCTGGCTGAAGCCAGAGATAAATTCTGCCGAAATTTTTACAATGGTACAGACGGTGTTTAGAAAGGATAGATTGCATGCAACCGGTGGTGCGGTGTTCGTCGCTGTTAGTAGTAGTTTATCCTGTAGTGAAGTAGAAGTGGATAGTTCCTGTGAAATATTGTGGGTGGAGGTTACACTCAACAACCGAGCTAGGTTTATAATTGGCTCCTTTTACCGACCTCCCGACTCAGCAGCATTAGTGGCAGAACAACTGAGAGAAAATTTCGAATACATTTCACATAAATTTTCTCAGCATGTTATAGTCTTAGGTGGAGATTTCAATTTACCAGATATAGACTGGGACACTCAGATGTTTAGGACGGGTGGTAGGGACAGAGCATCGAGTGACATTATACTGAGTGCACTATCCGAAAATTAACTCGAGCAATTAAACAGAGAACCGACTCGTGGAGATAACATCTTGGACCTACTGATAACAAACAGACCCGAACTTTTCGACTATGTATGTGCAGAACAGGGAATCAGTGATCATAAGGCCGTTGCAGCATCCCTGAATATGGAAGTTAATAGGAATACAGAAAAAGGGAGGAAGGTTTATGTGTTTAGCAAGAGTAATAGAAGGCAGATTTCAGGCTACCTAACAGATCAAAACGAAAATTTCTGTTCCGACACTGACAATGTTGAGTGTTTATGGAAAAAGTTCAAGCCAATTGTAAAATGCGTTTTAGACAGGTACGTGCCGAGTAAAACTGTGAGGGACGGGAAAAACCCACCGTAGTACAACAACAAAGTTAGGAAACTACTGCGAAAGCAAAGAGAGCTTCACTCCAAGTTTAAACGCAGCCAAAACCTCTCAGACAAACAGAAGCTAAACGATGTCAAAGTTAGCGTAAGGAGGGCTATGCGTGAAGCGTTCAGTGAATTCGAAAGTAAAATTCTATGTACCGACTTGACAGAAAATCCTAGGAAGTTCTGGTCTTACGTTAAATCAGTAAGTGGCTCGAAACAGCATATCCAGACACTCCGGGATGATGATGGCATTGAAACAGAGGATGACACGCGCAAAGCTGAAATACTAAACACCTTTTTCCAAAGCTGTTTCACAGAGGAAGACCGCACTGCAGTTCCTTCTCTAAATCCTCGCACAAACGAAAAAATGGCTGACATCGAAATAAGTGTCCAAGGAATAGAAAAGCAACTGGAATCGCTCAACAGAGGAAAGTCCACTGGACCTGACGGGATACCAATTCGACTCTACACAGAGTACGCAAAAGAACTTGCCCCCTTTCTAACAGCCGTGTACCGCAAGTCTCTAGAGGAACGGAGGGTTCCAAATGATTGGAAAAGAGCACAGGTAGTCCCAGTCTTCAAGAAGGGTCGTCGAGCAGATGCGCAAAACTATAGACCTATATCTCTGACGTCGATCTGTTGTAGAATTTTGGAACATGTTTTTTGCTCGAGTATCATCTCGTTTTTGGAAACCCAGAATCTACTCTGTAGGAATCAACATGGATTCCGTAAACAGCGATCGTGTGATACCCAACTCGCTTTATTTGTTCACGAGATCCAGAAAATATTAGATACTGGCTCCCAGGTAGATGCTATTTTTCTTGACTTCCGGAAGGCGTTCGATACAGTTCCGCACTGTCGCCTGATAAACAAAGTAAGAGCCTACGGAATATCAGACCAGCTGTGTGGCTGGATTGAAGAGTTTTTAGCAAACAGAACACAGCATGTTGTTATCAATGGAGAGACATCTACAGACGTTAAAGTAACCTCTGGCGTGCCACAGGGGAGTGTTATGGGACCATTGCTTTTCACAATATATATAAATGACCTAGTAGATAGTGTCGGAAGTTCCATGCGGCTTTTCGCGGATGATGCTGTAGTATACAGAGAAGTTGCAGCGTTAGAAAATTGTAGCGAAATGCAGGAAGATCTGCAGCGGATAGGCACTTGGTGCAGGGAGTGGCAACTGTCCCTTAACATAGACAAATGTAATGTCTTGCGAATACACAGAAAGAAGGATCCTTTATTGTATGATTATATGATAGCGGAACAAACACTGGTAGCAGTTACTTCTGTAAAATATCTGGGAGTATGCGTGCGAAACGATTTGAAGTGGAATGATCATATAAAATTAATTGTTGGTAAGGCGGCTACCAGGTTGAGATTCATTGGGAGAGTGCTTAGAAAATGTTGTCCATCAACAAAGGAGGTGGCTTACAAAACACTCGTTCGACCTATACTTGAGTATTGCTCATCAGTGTGGGATCCGTACCAGATCGGGTTGACGGAGGAGATAGAGAAGATCCAAAGAAGATCGGCGCGTTTCGTCACAGGGTTATTTGGTAACCGTGATAGCGTTACGGAGATGTTTAATACACTCAAGTGGCAGACTCTGCAAGAGAGGCGCTCTGCATCGCGGTGTAGCTTGCTCGCCAGGTTTCGAGAGGGTGCGTTTCTGGATGAGGTATCGAATATATTGCTTCCCCCTACTTATACCTCCCGAGGAGATCACGAATGTAAAATTAGAGAGATTAGAGCGCGCACGGAGGCTTTCCGGCAGTCGTTCTTCCCGCGAACCATACGCGACTGGAACAGGAAAGGGAGGTAATGACAGTGGCACGTAAAGTGCCCTCCGCCACACACCGTTGGGTGGCTTGCGGAGTATAAATGTAGATGTAGATGTAGAACACGTAAATCTCGTCATCCGGAATGCGTGTCCAGTGTGGTCATCCCTGCGCCACCTCCGCAGTCTCTCTCCTCCAGTTTGTACAGTACATGTAGCGATACACATCAAAAGCGCCAGGGTTCCCTACATACGGGTAAAACTGACGTCAGGTAGACTGGAGGTAATATCACGCTTATCCAGAATAAGTTACAGGAAGGCACAAAAGTATTGAGCCACTGTACTGTTACAGAAATACAATACACATAACTAGTAACCACGTAGGGATTTACCAGAGGAGATTTTACTAGGCTGGTAACACTGCTGAAGGTGTCTTATGGAGCCCTAACAGGGAGGCGTAGTACAAGGCGTAGGTCTACGAGTCTGTATCCACCGAGGAAAGGATTCGTTAGATCGGCAGAACTCAGCGTTGGACGGGTGTTACTCCGTATGAGCAACCAAGGAGCAGTCGGCACAATTGCCAGGTGTAACTCCCTCTGATGACTGGATTCTCGAAGGTCGTGCGCCAGCCTAAGTTCCGATGAGCAGGACATCTGCAGCACGAAATATTTTCAAGCACGTGTACGTGACTTGCGGAGGGAAATATTTCCGCACTGGCTGCACCTTCTGTCTTCTACTGGAATGCCTCCAGGTTGCGAGATTACCGCCTACTGTAGATGTGTCCTGAGTTCACAGCGATAAGAAGCCACGTTGTTATTATGGTTAATATGCTAGCTTTCTACCTGGAAGCTTCGGTGACCGTAGCTGTTCTGTAGACGCCTGAGCAGGAAATAGACGATGCCTAAGGTTAGACCAACCAGTCAGATATCGCATTCAATATGTACAGTCTTGTAGCGATACATACCACTGTCCTTGTGTATGTGTAGTACGAGGCCATCGAAGATAATCAAGACTAATGGCCACTGAGATAGTATTACCATTATAGACAGCAAATAATAAAATTTTACTTGTTAGAATACATTACAGCAGACAGAATGCGCACTTAAATTTATAGGTGATTTGTGGGTGCGCAGGAAGCGAAAATCAGCACACATAGCTACCGTCACTGGCTGAAACAATGGCTCCAACATGATTCGACACTGAGTGGA
Organism: Schistocerca nitens; assembly: GCF_023898315.1. NCBI lineage: Eukaryota > Metazoa > Arthropoda > Insecta > Orthoptera > Acrididae > Schistocerca > Schistocerca nitens. The sequence continues at coordinate 488,060,519 of NC_064619.1, read as the reverse complement.
ATTGAACTTGGATGACAGATATACAATGGGTACGTCATTCGATGGTTTTTCAACTTTACACCAGAATTCATCACTTGTAGTGGCTGGCGAGTGGAGACATGTCAGACTCTTGGCAAACCGCCATAAGGTGTTTTCAGTAGATAAGAGCTCTGGAGAAAGTGCTGACCAGGAAAAAATACATCAAGAGAGCGAGGGAACAGCCGGTCTTACTTTATCTTGCGACAGCATTCAGCCACCTGCCTTAAGGCATCAGAAATGTAATGGATGCTATCCAGTTTACAAATTATGCTACCAGAAGCGATCGTGTTGTTTACCCATTGGCATCTACGTCATCACGATATGTGCTGGGCCTGAATGTTGAATTCAAACTAACGATGGTCATTCGTTTTGGAATTTCCTCACTTGCGGACCACAATCGTGAAAGACAGATGGTGTCGCTCCAGTGTCCAGTGTTGTTTTTGAGCGCACTACAGATAACCTGACCCTCTCTCTGGTGCTGCGACAAGATATGACACAGAAATAGTTGCTGTGCTGAGAGCCCTTAGTACTAAAAAACCCATCTCACTGCCCGTATAGGCAATTGTCTTGAAGCAAACATGTCCATTTTCTGAATGAAGGTAATTTACGTGGCTGTACGATCATGAATGGCCGAGTGAAATATATGTCCATCCTCTGGGGAGTTAGTCTCTTGGGACTATTGAGATCCTACTTGCTGTTGAGCGCAGTCCTCCAGAATCCATCGATTTAATACTTGTACGACAGTTAAGGTACTTCAGACCAACACGAGTTGCCTGTAACCCGCTGACGCAGTATGCCAGGCAGCTTCCTTCTCACACGAAATATTAACACCATCTTCGGATAGACAACAAACGTGGATTTCTAAGAATAGAAATCTGCTGCATACACAAATGCATTACTTCTGCTTACTTCACATTAGCCACTTGTGTATGCAAGCTTTCTCGTTTGTTGCATACCGCGTTTATGGTGATTAATTTGATGGCCAGCAAGGTCATTCTCATGCGCTTCCGTGTTCCAATCTTTCAATTGTAGCTGATACATGGTTTCACCTCGTGTGGAACAAGTCGATATTGAGATCGCGAAGTTGAATAACCACTCACACGACGGCATGACACAGTCGCTTGGAGATCAGACCTTGACGACTGAATCGATTTCAGTGATTGTACAGACAGAACTAGAGCACTGCATAAAAAGAACTAGCAGCGATGAAATAACGATCACAGGCAGCAAATGATTCCACAGACAATACTAGCGAGACAGATGGCAACAACAGAGGTAGAACATCAGAGGACAGCGGCACAGGTGAAGACAGACCAGCATAGAATAAAGACTAAATGAATACTCACCGAAATGTCACGAAAACAAGTTTTCATAAGATAGTAATATTAGATTTCAGGAGATATGCAGAAATAGAGGACTGCATTGGCTGTTATGTAAAGTAACCTAACGTAGAGGCAGAATCATGCCATCTGAGTTCAAGAGGCTCAAAGTATTGCTGAAGCACTCGCCCTCGGAGAGCGAGTAGTACTAGATCTGCCCGTTGTCGCCTGCTAGCGAGAGTATCGATGTCTTTCTGAGCAACTGCCTCCTGGGCAACATTATTGGCGGCATTCTATAAATCAAGAACCTTTTCTATCAATCTGATTTTCTATCTTTGTAATACATAAATTGTTAATTTTAGGTATTTCCATTTCTTAATTAATTCCAAGGTTAAAAATTTTTAAAACCGCAAGATTGTTAAACTTTTTTGAAATTAGAAGAAATCAAATAAGTCTCAAAGTCTGTATTTGTACAATTTCAGATTGCGAAAGCATGGCCTGTCTTGGGAACTAGGCGGCAGGCCATTTGTAAATGGAAGCAAATAAAATAAAATCTTTGTATGAGATCACGAAAGTACTGTGGAGCTATACACAAGCACGTGGTGCTGCTGAGGTGATTATCTTAAAACTGTTATCCTCTTGAAAAAGTGAGATTTGTCTTCAGATTTCGACTAGAAAAGGAGAGTTCAGAATAAATTACTGAGTATCAGAAAGTAAACTGCTTTTTCTGTTTAAATTAATATCCCATCATATTATATTATTTGAACTGACACTACGGTAAATTAATTATGATAGCCCGTCTCCACGACAATCTATTTCGAATTGGATTTTGCCCTCTTTCGTTTGGAGTTCATTCACAGACGGCACGGAGAAGCCTTTACGTGACACAAGAAACCAATATACTCGGTTACGGAGTTATATCCCATGGGTATTTAGTTGGGAGGTAACGAAATACAAGGGATTAGACAATATTTATCCCCTCGGCTGATTACCGTTGAAGTATATAAGGTGCCCAAAAAAAACAGCGGAAATTTTAAAACAGATTCCTTATACAGAAATAGGTTAAACTGTTTAATAATCATTGACTCTTAAGTGCATACCTTAAGAAGTACGAGCACTTGTTCATCTTCGATAATATGAAACAGATCTCCTCTACTGCAAGATGTTTGGTTTCCATATTTTGAGAGGAAGAAATGTTAACTGAAACAAGAAAAATGTCTAGTAAACATGGGTCTAAAACGCACGTTTTAAGAGTTATTAACAATTCTTCATCCTCCCTGCTATGAAATACATCTCTTCTACCGAACAAGTTCTCATAGCTCTTGACGTATGCATTTTAAAGCCCACGTTTAGAAGGCATATTTTTCTTCTTTTGGTCCATACTGCCTCTTCCCAAAATAGAACAGCAAAGAGCTTGAACCAGAATAGATTTGTTTCATATTATCGAAGATGAACAAGTGCTTTTATCTCTTAAGGTATGCGCCTCAGAGTCCATCTTTAAAAGACTTTTTTATCTTGTTTTGGTGCGAGTAACCCGTCCCTAAAGCTTGTCGGTGTTTTTGTGGGGCGCCTAGTATATTTTGGTCTTACTAGAGGAGCATATTTTACACAATTCTTCTGTTTTAATAAATAAATTCTTATAATGACACGTACTGTGATATCTTTGTGTAATTGTTAGTAGCTGTACGGTTCAAACTAGCTTGATTTGGTGACATAAAGGAAGTTTTTCTTCCCCCATGAACCATGGACCTTGCCGTTGGTGGGGAGGCTTGCGTGCCTCAGCGATACAGATGGCCGTACCGTAGGTGCAACCACAACGGAGGGGTATCTGTTGAGAGGCCAAACAAACATGTGGTTCCTGAAGAGGGGCAGCAGCCTTTTCAGTAGTTGCAGGGGCAACAGTCTGGATGATTGACTGATCTGGCCTTGTAACATTAACCAAAACGGCCTTGCTGTGCTGGTACTGCGAACGGCTGAAAGCAAGGGGAAACTACAGCCGTAATTTTTCCCGAGGACATGCAGCTTTACTGTATGATTAAATGATGATGGCGTCCTCTTGGGTAAAATATTCCGGAGGTAAAATAGTCCCCCATTCGGATCTCCTGGCGGGGACTACTCAAGAGGACGTCGTTATCAGGAGAAAGAAAACTGGCATTCTACGGATCGGAGCGTGGAATGTCAGATCCCTTAATCGGGCAGGTAGGTTAGAAAATTTAAAAAGGGAAATGGATAGGTTAAAGTTAGATATAGTGGGAATTAGTTAAGTTCGGTGGCAGGAGGAACAAGACTTTTGGTCAGGTGATTACAGGGTTATAAATACAAAATCAAATAGGGGTAATGCAGGAGTAGGTTTAATAATGAATAAAAAAATAGGAGTGCGTGTTAGCTACTACAAACAGCATAGTGAACGCATTATTGTGGCCAAGATAGACACAAAGCCCATGCCTACTACAGTAGTAAAAGTTTATATGCCAACTAGCTCTGCAGATGATGAAGAAATTGATGAAATGTATGACGAGATAAAAGAAATTATTCAGGTAGTGAAGGGAGACGAAAATTTAATAGTCATGGGTGACTGGAATTCGTCAGTAGGAAAAGGGAGAGAAGGAAACATAGTAGGTGAATATGGATTGGGTGGAAGAAATGAAAGAGGAAGCCACCTTGTAGAATTTTGCACAGAGCATAACTTAATCATTGCTAACACTTGGTTCAAGAATCATAAAAGAAGGTTGTATACCTGGAAGAATCCTGGAGATACTAATAGGTATCAGATAGATTATATAATGGTAAGACAGAGATTTAGGAACCAGGTATTAAATTGTAAGACATTTCCAGGGGCAGATGTGGATTCTGACCACAATCTATTGGTTATGAACTGCAGATTGAAACTGAAGAAACTGCAAAAAGGTGGGAATTTAATGAGGTGGGACCTGGATAAACTGAAAGAACCAGAGGTTGTAGAGAGTTTCAGGGAGAGCATAAGGGAACAATTGACAGGAATGGGGGAAAGAAATACAGTAGAAGAAGAATGGGTAGCTCTGAGGGATGAAGTAGTGAAGGCAGCAGAGGGTCAAGTAGGTAAAAAGACGAGGGCTCATAGAAATCCTTGGGTAACAGAAGAAATATTGAATTTAATTGATGAAAGGAGAAAATATAAAAATGCAGTAAATGAAGCAGGCAAAAGGGAATACAAACGTCTCAAAAATGAGATCGACAGAAAGTGCAAAATGGCTAAGCAGGGATGGCTAGAGGACAAATGTAAGGATGTAGAGGCTTGTCTCAGTAGGGGTAAGATAGATACTGCCTACAGGAAAATTAAAGAGACCTTTGGAGAGAAGAGAACCACTTGTATGAATATCAAGAGCTCAGATGGCAACCCAGTTCTAAGCAAAGAAGGGAAGGCAGAAAGGTGGAAGGAGTATATAGAGGGTTTATACAAGGGCGATGTACTTGAGGACAGTATTATGGAAATGGAAGAGGATGTAGATGAAGATGAAATGGGAGATAAGATACTGCGTGAAGAGTTTGACAGAGCACTGAAAGACCTGAGTCGAGACAAGGCCCCGGGAGTAGACAACATTCCATTAGAACTACTGATGGCCTTGGGAGAGCCAGTCATGACAAAACTCTACCATCTGGTGAGCAAGATGTATGAGACAGGCGAAATACCCACAGACTTCAAGAAGAATATAATAATTCCAATACCAAAGAAAGCAGGTGTTGACAGATGTGAAAATTACCGAACTATCAGTTTAATAAGTCACAGCTGCAAAATACTAACGCGAATTCTTTACAGACGAATGGAAAAACTGGTAGAAGCGGACCTCGGGGAAGATCAGTTTGGATTCCGTAGAAATGTTGGAACACGTGAGGCAATACTAGCCTTACGACTTATCTTGGAAGAAAGATTAAGAAAAGGCAAACCTACGTTTCTAGCATTTGTAGACTTAGAGAAAGCTTTTGACAACGTTAACTGGAATACTCTCTTTCAAATTCTGAAGGTGGCAGGGGTAAAATACAGGGAGCGAAAGGCTATTTACAATTTGTACAGAAACCAGATGGCAGTTATAAGAGTCGAGGGACATGAAAGGGAAGCAGTGGTTGGGAAAGGAGTGAGACAGGGTTGTAGCCTCTCCCCGATGTTATTCAATCTGTATATTGAGCAAGCAGTAAAGGAAACAAAAGAAAAATTCGGAGTAGGTATTAAAATTCATGGAGAAGAAGTAAAAACTTTGAGGTTCGCCGATGACATTGTAATTCTGTCAGAGACAGCAGAGGACTTGGAAGAGCAGTTGAACGGAATGGACAGTGTCCTGAAAGGAGGATATAAGATGAACATCAACAAAAACAAAACGAGGATAATGGAATGTAGTCAAATTAAATCGGGTGATGTTAAGGGGATTAGATTAGGAAATGAGACACTTAAAGTAGTAAAGGAGTTTTGCTATTTGGGGAGTAAAATAACTGATGATGGTCGAAGTAGAGAGGATATAAAATGTAGACTGGCAATGGCAAGGAAAGCGTTTCTGAAGAAGAGAAATTTGTTAACATCGAGTATAGATTTAAGTGTCAGGAAGTCGTTTCTGAAAGTATTTGTATGGAGTGTAGCCATGTATGGAAGTGAAACATGGACGATAACCAGTTTGGACAAGAAGAGAATAGAAGCTTTCGAAATGTGGTGCTACAGAAGAATGCTGAAGATAAGGTGGGTAGATCACGTAACTAATGAGGAGGTATTGAATAGGATTGGGGAGAAGAGAAGTTTGTGGCACAACTTGACTAGAAGAAGGGATCGGTTGGTAGGACATGTTTTGAGGCATCAAGGGATCACAAATTTAGCATTGGAGGGCAGCGTGGAGGGTAAAAATCGTAGAGGGAGACCAAGAGATCAATACACTAAGCAGATTCAGAAGGATGTAGGTTGCAGTAGGTACTGGGAGATGAAGAAGCTTGCACAGGATAGAGTAGCATGGAGAGCTGCATCAAACCAGTCTAAGGACTGAAGACCACAACAAAAACAAAGGTAGTTTTATTTAAAGGGTAACCTGCCAAGACGACAACATAGTTTATTTTTTCTCGTAACAAATATGTAGTAAAGTATCGGATTCAAGATATAATGTCGTGAGGAATGAAGAAAACGAAGAAGTATCATTTGAGATGCCAAATTGCAGGCTAAAGACTGATAACTTCTCAACGTTGGTATCTTCTGTATATTACTCCTTCTTCATCTGTAAAAGCTTTGTTTGCTTCCTTTGGTGCATGTGAGTGCATTTTCTAACATAAACGCACACGCACACGCACCTCTGTATTCTGACGTACATGTCCTGCCGAGCAACGCTTGTGAGTGAAAGACGTAAGATAAATTAGTTTCAGAGAGGACGAACTACTTTCAGGCTAAATTTTTCATACATCGATCGGAAAACTGTGTTTGTCGTTTTCACGGCATCTATATGTGACTAACGAAATTGAATTCAGTGAGCCGGATAATACATTCTGTAGCCGTGCTGATTCCAAAACGGTATACTGCATGGACAGGGCTAGTCAATTGTAATATGGTGCCAACAGCTGCCCCAACGATCGTCGACACAAAAACTCTGCTAATTTTGCATTCAAACGACATACCGTTCGGACTTCTGTTTTTTTTTTAATGCAAAACAAAAATAAAACAAATATGCAGTTGAGTGCAGTATTGTAAAAAATTTGAATAAATCTCTGACATGCATTAACGAACATATGTTCGTGCTTTTACAAAGAACAAAGAAACTGTTTCACAAGAAATTTGGTGCTAGTCTCAGTAGCACTAGGAGGAAATGGAGGGAGGGGGGGGGGAAGGGAGGGAGGGTAAAGTGGCCAGGACGGTAAAAGTGGCCAGTGCATATTTTTTGCCCTGAATATTGCTGCTGCGTACCGAGAAGTGGTTAAACTAGTTCTAATATCGGCCATCACTATTTTCAGTGTGTTTGACGCAGGAAGTTTGTTCCGCAATATGTCAATGTAAACCTTTCACTTTTTCAGTCGTGTGATGTAATGTGAGTAAGTTAGTCTAGTCTTGTTACTTCACTGATATTCACGGTAATACTTTGTTAAGTAATATATTTTCTCATATCAATGTTTCAACAAAGTCTTTTAGACTACGATGTAGTTCCTTGTTGTTTGTTTCTATTTCATAGTTTCATCTGTGACACGCTAATGTTTGGGATGGTGTCCGATCGGAAAATGTGACCACGTTAGCCGTCGGGAAAAGTGGCCACGTTGTTACCGTTACGCTAGTAAGGGTTAGTTACATCCAAATATCAGGCATAATATGTCAGGTCAAATTTACTTCCAACCCCTTTTATATAAGAAGTCATCGCCTAAAATTCTGTCTCGTGAATAAATTTACATCATTTTAAAGCATCTCCGTTATATTATCTGTAGCTTAATACAAAAATACGATTGGAAACGATCGGATCAAGCCGGTTGGTATTGTTTCAGATACGAGGACATCTAGAGACATAGAAAGTATGTCCGAAAATCATAGCAACAAACATGGGATCCTATAGCGATGGAATGACCACATAGATAAGGGAAAGTGTCTACTTCATAAGGCTTCAGAAAAATGTTTACAGTTCCTACACAGTATTTTAGTTTTGACCTACAAATATTTGGTGTGATACCTTTTAATATGAATATTCAGATAGTTTGAACGGTAACTTCCGTCGATAACCCTAGTTTGGTGAAAGTTCAGTTTCCTTAGAATGGCCGCTTTACTTCAATGTCCCCTACAGGTTCTTTTATGACAAAGAACATACATTCTGTGGACCACATCCTATTGGCAGGATCTCCCACTTCCAATTCACGATTTTATAACGTGAGATATTTGCTGTCCTGATATCCCAGCATGGCCGTGCGGTTCTCGGCACTTCAGTCCGGAACCGTGTGACTGTTACGGTCGCAGGTTCGAATCCTGCCTCGGGCATAGATATGTGTGATGTTCTTAGGTTAGTTAGGTTTAATTAGTTCTAAGTTCTAGGCGACTGATGACATCAGAAGTTAAGTCGCATAGTGCTCAGAGCCATTTGAGCCATTTGATATCCCAGCACAAATATCATGAGTCTCTACTCTATTTTCCCGGGCTTTCTTATTTATGGAGGGAACAATAATGAAATGACAGTCATTAGTATGATCAGTGCGTTCATTCCACATCATCGGCAGATCAAATAACACACGACATTCATTTTCACCCATCCACATATGGAATTTTGTACGGGCAAGCAGTATAGCACAGAGTAAAAGTTGTAAATAAGGACACCCTCTTTTGTTTTTGAATTAAAGTTACCTTTTTTGTAAAAAGTTCTAGATTTTATACCTTCATTAACAACTGTAAGAAATTTAAGAAATGATGATAGACGAAAGAATTCTTAGTATCCATTACTTATATTCGAAAACAAAGATTCACAAAAAGCTTGTAAAACGGAGCTTCGAAAAGGGGATGCAAATACGGGCATCCACAAAAAGGTGCAAGAATTCTTTTGAAATAATTTAGTAAAATGGTGAACTAGTCTACAAAAGGCAACTTTCGTACGTTTATGCAGGAAATATGAAATTATTTACAGTAACGGCAAACGTAAGTAGCTCCTTGAGCGCCAGCCCAGTCTAAGTGTGCCCACGTTTGGCACATAACACATTTACTATTACATCTCCTCTCCTGCCTTGATAGAACTTTTCATCAAAAAAGATGGAAACTGCATCGCGTGAGTCTGACCTGCAGTCCGTCCATTATCGGGTGAAACAGCGGTGTTTACTACGGTACTGGGCATAGCCCCTCTGCAACACATGAAAACTATATAAGCACCATTGATGATAAGAGTGATTCAATTACTCAAAACAGATGACGTAACTTTTAATTTGAGAGCTATATGTCTAAAGGTTCGGGATTAAGAAGAGCGCCTGCGCTTAAACGTTAAACAGACTAGGAAACAATATGACAATGATAAGGCTTGCATCAAAGCAACCATCCTCTTAATTTCAATCGGCAACGAAGGTGCGACTGGATCCCAACCCGTCCCTTCTGACAATTTTTTTGACTAAAGCTCTGGTGACAGTTGGCTGTTAATATTTTCAAAGTTAAACTGATTGTCAGTTAAAAGACCACTCTCCAGGAACGTCTTCAAACATTACTTGTGGCACTTATTACAAGAAAACTCACTCGGCGGAGCCACAACATCCAGCTAAAATACACCATTAATAACCCGGTCTTTCAAACACAGCAACGAACAGCTTAGTACAACAGGTTGTTCAGATTATAACCAATGACTGAGAAATGCAATTACATTAAAAGAATTGAGCCGGTTAGCATCTAAATCTAACTAAAAGGTCCCTCTTTGTTTAACGGCAACCTGTGTCTTAGTACATTTGTTTCAGCTGTATTTCCGACCAAGAGCTGATTCATTAAAACATTAATGATCTGGTACAAACCAGAAAGGGAAGGCATTATAATACATGGACAAATTTTCAAACGACAACTAGTGTCTTTGTACAATACTACGGCCTATATTTACGACGAAAGACCGACTAAAACTCTGAGGGTCGCGTAAAACCAGGTAGACAATGGCACAAATCACCACGAGGATTACAGAATGTTACTCCCCTTTATCAGCAAGCGGTTCCATGGATGCACGGAGCTTCGCAGTGGTTACTGAGTGGTGCCGATGAAAGCCAGGTTCTAGGCGCTTCAGTCCGTAACCGCGCTGCTGCTACGGTCGCAAGTTCGAATCCCGCCTCGGGCATGGATATGTGTGATGTTCTTAGGTTAGTTAGGTTTAAGTAGTTCTAAGTCAAGGGGACTCATCACCTCAGATGTTAAGTCCCATAGTGATTAGAGCCATTTTTCTGAAAGCCAGGAAGAAGAGGGTAGCCAGGCCACGAGCGGTCGTCCGACACGAATGTTGCCAGCTAACAGATGGAATGCCGGCCTGCTGCTTATAGTCGACGCTGACACCGGTAAAGCACAGGGTGAGCACAAAGTCTTGCCCTGATTATAAACATTTATAACAGAATAACCGTTTGACATAATAAGTTACATTTGATGACGTTGCATAGGTTAGTGTTACTAGTTGTTGTGAGCAATAGATGGCGCTAGTGCTCCACAACACCGACGAGGTCGGTTATGTCACCTTAGTTGCTGTCGAAATAGCGTCGAAGCAGGAGAAAGCGCAATGTGTGCTTTGGTTTCACGAAACGAAATGGCCCATCATCGTTCAGCCTAAATTTCGTGCTTATTATGGACGCGGCCATCCTGACGTTAAATAAATAAAGCGATGGTATGCAAACTTTAGCGAAACAGGCAGCTTTGAAGATCGTCTTCGAAGTGGCAGGCCTCGTGTGAGTGATGCAACTGTTGATCGTGTTCGGAAATCGTTTCAACGGAGTCCGTCTAAATCAACTCGTCAAGCATCACGTGAACTTCAAATACCGCAATCAAGTGTGGTGAAGATTCTTCATGAAACGCTTAGTTTGCATACTTACAAAGTCCAAATCGCGCAGGCCTTGCAGCCGAATGATTTGCTGAGACGTGCTGAATTTGCAACTGAGATTCTCAACAGGATTGATGGCGCAAACGATTACTTAAATCCCATATGCTTTACCGATGAATCCACCTTTCATGTCAGTGGAATGGTAAATAGGCATAATGTCCATATATGGGGTTCAAAGTCCCAACATGCTACTGTACAGTTACAGTGAGACAGCGAAAAAGTGAATGTTTGGAGCGGCCTCATGCATAACAAGGTTTCGGGACCGTTTTTCTTCGCCGAAACACCCTTTACGGCTAACATTTACTTAGACGTTTTGCAATAGTTCTTGCCCCACAGTTAGAAGAATATCAACCATGGATACTTTTCCAGCAACATGGAGCAGGACCCCCCCCCCCCCCCCCCCCCCCCCGTCCACCCTCCCTGTCCCACTGGGCTTTGATAGTGCGTGAGTTCTTGGATGAAACATTTCCGGATCGGTGGACTGGAAGGAATGGTCCAACATCTTGGCCACCCTGCTCTCCAGGCATTACGCCTCTTGACTTTCTTTCCGGGGCTATATCAAGGACAGAGGCTTTGTCACACCAGTTGCTGAAGTCAACAAACTGAAGGCTAGGATACAAGCTACTGTGGGCACTGTGAGCGAGCACATGTTACGAAACACCTGGCGGGAACTGGACCACCGCCTCGACATTGTCCGGGCTACCAACGAAGCAGACGTTGAGGTTTACTACCGTATGCGGTCTAAAAAAAAAAAAAAAAAAAAAAAAACCATCATTATCATTTAAGACTGATTATGCCTTTCAGCGTTCAGTCTGGAGCATAGTCCCCCATTATAAAATTCCTCCATGATCCCCTATTCAGTGCTAACATTGCTGCCCCTTCTGATGTTAAGCCTATTACTTCAAAATCATTCTTTACCGTATCCAGGTACCTTCTGCTTGGTCTGCCCCGACTCCTCCTACCCTCTACTGCTGAACCCATGAGTCTCTTGGGTAACCTTGCTTCTTCCATGCGTGTAACATGACCCTACCATCCAAGCCTGTTCGCCCTGACTGCTACATCTATAGAGTTCATTCCCAGTTTTTCTTTGATTTCTTCATTGTGGACACCCTCCTGCCATTGTTCCCATCTACTAGTACCTGCAATCATCCTAGCTACTTTCATATCCGTAACCTCGACCTTGTTGATAAGGTAACCTGAATCCACCCAGCTTTCGCTCCCATACAGCAAAGTTGGTCGAAAGATTGAAAGGTGCACAGATAACTTAGTCTCGGTACTGATTTCTTTCTTGCAGAAGAGAGTAGATCGTAGCTGAGCGCTCACTGCATTAGCTTTGCTACACCTCGTTTCCAGTTCTTTCACTATGTTGCCATCCTGTGAGAATATGCATCCTAAGTACTTGACACCATCCACCTGTTCTAGCTTTGTTCCTCCTATTTGGCACTCAATCCGTTTATATCTCTTTCCCACTGACATTACTTTCGTTTTGGAGATGCTTATCTTCATACCATAGTCCTTACATTTCTGATCTAGCTCTGAAATATTACTTTGCAAACTTTCAATCGAATCTGCCACCACAACTAAGTCATCGGCATATGCAAGACTGCGTATTTTGTGTTCACATATCTCAATCTCACCCAGCCAGTCTATTTTTTCCAACATATGATCCATAAATAATATGAACAACAGTGGAGACAGGTTGCAGCCTTGTCTTACCCCTGAAACTACTCTGAACCATGAACTCAATTTACTGTCAACTCCAACTGCTGCCTGACTATCCATGTAAAGACCTTTAATTGCTTGCAAAAGTTTGCCTCCTATTCCATAATATCGTAGAACAGACAATAACTTCCTCCTAGGAACCCGGTCATATGCCTTTTCTTGATCTATAAAGCATAGATACAGTTCCGTGTTCCACTCATAGCACTTTTCCATTATTTGCCGTAAGCTAAAGATCTGGTCCTGACAACCTCTAAGAGGCCTAAACCCACACTGATTTTCATCCAATTGGTCCTCAACTAATACTCGCACTTTCCTTTCAACAATACCTGAGAAGATTTTACCCACAACGCTGATTAAAGAAATACCTCTGTAGTTGTTACAATCTTTTCTGTTTCCATGTTTAAAGATTGGTGTGATTACTGCTTTTGTCCAGTCTGATGGAACCTGTCCCGACTCCCAGGCCATTTCAATTATCCTGTGTAGCCGTTTAAGACCTGACATTCCACTGTAATTGTTGAATTCCGACTTAATTTCATCCACCCCAGCTGCTTTATTGCACTGCAATCTATTGACCATTTTCTCCACTTCCTCCTATTTCCATCATCATTCCTATCCCATTGTACCTCGAAATCTGAAACATTACTGATCGTATTTTCACCTACATTGAACAACTCTTCAAAATATTCCCTCCATCTGGCCTAGAAATCCACAGGATTCACCAGCAATTTTCCTGAAAAATACTTGTCATTTCCTTCATACCTCCCTTTCGAAGACTGCTAATTACACTCCAGAATGGTTTTCCAGCAGCTTGACCCAAAGTCTCCAACCTGTTTCCAAAGTCTTCCCAAGATTTCTTCTTGGATGCTGCAATTATCTGTCTGGCTTTGTTTCTTTCTTCAACATAACTTTCTCTGTCTACCTGAGTTCTAGTATGTAGCCATTTTTGATACGCCTTCTTTTTCCTTTTACAGGCTGCCTTGACTGTGTCATTCCACCAAGCTGTTTGCTTCATCCTACCTTTACATACTACTGTTCCAAGACATTCTTTGGCCACTTCTAGTATTGTGTCCCTGTACCTTGTCCATTCCTTTTCCAGTGACTGCAATTGACTACATTCAACTAACTGGTACCTTTCTGATATCACTGTTATGTACCTGTGTCTGATTTCCTTATCCTCCTACACATGGACCTGACCTCCTGCACTTTCGGCCTCACAATACCAATTTCACTGCAGATTAAATAGTGATCAGTGTCATCAAAGAATCCCCTGAATACACGTGTGTCCCTCACAGCGTTCTGAGGCGTGGTCACCTTTGTGCTCATACGGCAAAGACTACCAAATCCACCGGTTAGTCCCTCAACCGTTAGGGGTACAACTCAATGGGACTCGGGGCAAGTAAGGCTAGCAACCTGCTTACCTGATACTTTAGATATGATGCTGGCAACAATCAGCAAAAAAAAAAAAAAAAAAAAAAACACCAACCTACGTAACGGCATCAAATATAAATTAGTATTATGTCAAACGGTTATTCTGTAATAAATTGTTATAATCAGGGCAAGACTTTGTGCTCACTCAGTACTCCGGTATCTTGTCTCTGCGCAGGCCCTCCTTACGCAGATCGTAGCTTCGGCCGCTCGGACCTCGTGACTACCTCTTCTCGCGGCGCTACAGCCAATCGCCAAACTTGGTGCCTCCCTCATGGGCCAGTTAACCCCGTATAAATATCGGCAAGAAAAGACTTTCTAAGGGCACAACCCACAGATAACAACTCTTCCTAATGGATATGGCAATTGGGCTGCAAGAGGGACTGTCGATAGTGCACTTGAGCCAGTGGCGCCAGACAGCACGTCCACTAACTCAATGGTGCCACGGATCAATGTCTGGTGTGCAGTTATGATCTAATCCTCTGACTTATAGACAAAATGTAACAAATACGTCCTTTTTTGATAGAAATTGAACATAGACAATGTAAATGAGTACCTTATCGGATGAAATAATACTGCAAGGGAAATATAGCGAACGTTATGGAATTATAAATGAATTTAAGAGACAATATGTTTTGACATACTTACAGGTGTCATTCTACCATTGAGAAACACTTAGAACGAACCCCTGAAAGCCCTTCGAGAGTGTTAGAAACAAGTTTGCTTTACTATAAAAATTTTTAGGAAGTGATACTCTCAAGTGGCCACACAGGTACTGATAGCATGGTGAAGACATACGGAGCCTGTACCCTACCCGTCGATAGTGACATGCTGCACGTATGTCAGTTAAAACATGGTATGCTACAAACTAATTGTACGTGGGGCCACGTATTTAGCGAAAACAGCGTCACGGCAAAGAAAGGCTCGAGAGCTGACGGTTAGTGGTCTGAAATATTACCATATATCGTTTCATCTTAGTACATATTTGGTACATGGGAACCTTCCACCTCCATGTGGTACGAGTATTACTTGAGGTCATCTTTTTTATTTAGGGCCGGCCGGAGTGGCCGAGCGGTTAAAGGCGCTACAGTCTGGAACCGCACGACCGCTACGGTCGCAGGTTCGAATCCTGCCTCGGGCATGGATGTGTGTGATGTCCTTAGGTTAGTTAGGTTTAAGTAGTTCTAAGTTCTAGGGGACTTATGACCACAGCAGTTGAGTCCCATAGTGCTCAGAGCCATTTGAACCATTTTTTTATTTAATTCGGTTTGCAAACGAATTTTATTATTTATGCTTCTTAGTGGGCTTATCAGCTCATGCATCCAAGTTGATGACAAGAAAATTATACAGAAGAATTGATAAAAAAATTGGGAATCTGTTGTATGGCGATCAGATTGGCTTGAGGAAAGGAGAAACTACCGGACAGGCAGTTCTGACTTTGCGCTTGATATTGGAAGCAAGGTTGACGAAATATAAGCGTTAACAGGATTCGCCGACCTGGAAAAGTGTTCGACAACGTAAAATCGTGGTCCAAGTTCGATGTTTTGAGAGAAATAAACGTCAGCCATAGGAACGACAGGCTATATGCAATATGTACAAGAACCAAGAGGGAACAATGAGACTAGAAGGTTCAGAACGAAGCTCTCGGATTAAAATGGTGTAACAAGACAGCGGTGCAGTCTTTAACCACTACTGTTCAATCTATACATAGAAGAAGTAAAGGCGGAAAAAAAGAAAGGTTGAAGATTGGAATTAAAATTCAGGATGAGAGGATACGAATGATAATATTTGCTGAAGACTTACTACCCTTAACGAAAGTGAAGAAGAGATACAAAAGCTGTTGAATGGAACGAAAAGTCAAATGGTTATAGGACATGGGTTGAGAGTGACCACAGAAAGACGAAAGAAATGAGCAGTAGCAGAAATCCAAATAGTGAGAAGCTAAAAATGGAAATTAGTTATCACTGAGTAGAAGGACCTAGTAGCTTGGAAGCAAAACAACCACCCGATGCACGAAGCAAGGTCATAAAAATCAGACCAGCACAGATAAAGAAAGCATTCCTTAGTGTCAAACATAGGCCTTGATTTGAGCATCTACATTTGAAGAACACCATTAAACGTTTATTAATAATGGACTGTTGGAAACCCAGAAGTAAAGAGGATGGGAGCGTTTGAGATATGTTGCAGCCAAAGCATGTTGAAAATTAGGGTGACTAATAACGTGAGGAATGGGACGGTTCCGCAGTATTATTGAAGCAAGGGACATACGGAAAACACATACATGAATAGCATGATAATGGGACATGTGTTGAGACACAGGGAGTAACTTCCATCGTACTGGCGGGAGCTTTAGAGGGTAAGAACTATACAGGAAGAAAAATATTGGAATACATCCGACAAGTAGTTGATGAAGTCGGCTGCAAGTGCTACCCTGAGGTGGAGACGTTGGTACAGGAGAGGAATTCTTGGTGGGCGACATCAAAAAGCCAGAAGACTGATGACGACCACCATCATACCATCCACGCTAAAAGAAATTAAAAAAACCCTGATATCAAGTGGAATATTTTACAGAAACTAATTTGCCATAATCTTCTGTTTTTTTTGTCTGTTCAAAATTCATAAGTCCTTGTTGTATCTGATAGGAGATTTCTTAAATCATCTTTTCTAAGGTAAAACATCAGTCTACAACGCATCGAAGTCGCGAAAGAGACATATTTAAAATTTGTTATTGTACTTTCTTTTCTTTTCACACGAACCAGTACCAACTTATTTTCATTTATTTTCGTTTCTAAAGAACTTTTCTGTTGCCAAATAGTTTAAGTCATTCGAGGAACTATTCTAAAATTGAGATTACTTTTTAACAGATCTTCCGGAACTTACCTGTCAGGAAAAGAGCTATTCTGTGTAAAAAAAAAAGTTGATGAAGAGGCCTTATCGAAAATAGATGAGTGTTTTAGTTAAACGTGCGTTCACTGCGGATCCAGCGTTTTTGGAATTGACCCTTCGAGCGGTGGGTAAAAACCTCCAATTTTTAAACCAGACGGCTAAAACTGTCAAATGTCCGCCAGTTGCAGGTTGCCTGTCTAACGGCCTCTAGAAACAACAAAAAGTTGACTATCAGTACTTCATAAACTACGTACTCAGGCCATTTAAACATTTAACATATTTTCAGAATCTGCTCTTTAAGAGATATCTTATGTAAAAGTTTTACCGAAAAGTTAAATAATGTAGCTGGGAAATGTGTATATACAGAGTGGTCCATTGATCGTGACCGGGCCAAATATCTCACGAAATAAGCGCCAAAAGAGAACACTACAAAGAACGAAACTTGTCTAGCTTGAAGGGGGAAACCAGATGGCGCAATGGTTGGCCCGCTAGATGCCGCTGCCATAGGTCAAACGGATATGAACTGCGTTTTTTTAAACAGGAACCCCCATTTTTATTACATATTCGTATAGTACGTAAAGAAATACGAATGATTTGGTTGGATCTCTTTTTTCGCTTTGTAATAGATGGCGCTGTAATAGTCACAAACATGTGGCTCACAATTTTAGACGAAAAGTTGGTAACAGCTAGGTTTTTTAAATTAAAATACAGAACATAGGTACGTTTGAACATTATATTTCGGTTGTTCCATTGTGATACACGTACCTTTGTGAACGCATGCTGTTACAGCTTGATTACCTGTAAATACCACATTAATGCAATAAATGCCCAAAAAGATGTCCGTCAACCTCAATGCATTTGACAATACGTGTAACGACATTCCTCTCAACAGCGAGTAGTTCACCTTCCGTAATGTTCGCACATGCATTGACAATGCGCTGACGCATGTTAGCAGGCGTTGTCGGTGGATCACGTTAGGAAATATCCTTCAACTTCCCCACAGAAAGAAATCTGGGGACGTCAGATCCGGTGAACGTGCGGGCCATGGTATGGTGCTTCGACGACCAATCCACCTGTCATGAAATATGCTATTCAATACCGCTTCCACGCACGCGAGCTATGTGCCGGACATCCATCATGTTAGAAGTACATCGCTATTCTGTCATGCAGTGAAACATCTTGTAGTAACATCGGTAACACATTACGTAGGAAATCAGCATACATTGCACCATTTTGATTGCCATCGATAAAATGGGGGCCAATTATCCTTCCTCCCATAATGCTGCACCAAACATTAACCCGCCAAGGTAGCTGATGTTCCACTCTTCGCAGCCACCTTGTATTTTCCGTTGCCCAATAGTGCATATTATGCCGGTTTACATTACCGCTGTTGGTGAATGACGCTTCGTCGCTAAACAGAACGCGTGCAAAACAAATCGGTCATCGTACCGTAATTTCTCTTGTGCCCAGTGGCAGCACTGTACACGACGTTCAAAGTCGTCGCCATGCAATTCCTGGTGCATAGAAATACGGTACGGGTGCAATCGATGTTGATGTAGCATTCTCAACACCGACGTTTTTGAGATTCCCATTTCTCGCGCAATTTGTCTGCTACTGATGTGCGTATTAGCCGCGACAGCCGCTAAAAGACGTACTTGGGCATCATCATTTGTAGCAGGTCGTGGTTGACGTTCCACTTGTGGCTGAACACTTCCTTAAATAACGTAACTATCCGGTGAACGGTCCTGACATTTGGATGATGTCGTCCAGGATACCGAGCAGCATACATAGCACACGCCCATTGGGCATTTTGATCACAATGGCCATACATCAACACGATATCGACCTTTTACGCAATTGGTAAACGGTCCATTTTAACACGAGTAATGTATCAAGAAGCAAATACCGACCGCACTGGCGGAATGTTACGTGATACCACGTACTTATACGTTTGAGACTATTACAGCGCCATCTATCACAACGCGAAACAAGTGGTCCAAGTAAAAGATTCATATTTCTTTACGTACTACTTGAATATGTGACAAAAATGGGGGTTCCTATTTAAAAAAACGCATTTCATATCCGTTTGACCTATGGCAGCGCCATCTAGCAGGCCAACTATAGCGCCATCTTGTTTTCCCCTTCAAGCTAGATGAGTTTCGTCCTTTGTAGTTTTTTCGTTTGATGCTTATTTCGTGAGACATGTGGCCCGGTCGCTATCAATGGACCACACTGTAGTTTCAGCTTCTTCCTTACTTAGATAAATTACCTGATATAGAACTATATCTCTTGTATTGTCTTCCTACTTTCCCTCCTACAGTGAATATGGAGTTTTTCTCCAGTCATAAGATCTACATTGTCTTTCCATTTCCAAATATTTTGTTCATGTTATATTTTCCTAAACCTTTAACCGCGGGACTGCTACGGTCGCAGGTTCGAATCCTGCCTCGGGCATGGGTGTGTGTGATGTCCTTAGGTTAGTTAGGTTTAAATAGTTCTAAGTTCTAGGGGACTTATGACCTAAGATGTTGAGTCCCATAGTGCTCAGAGCCAACCAACCAACCTAAACCTTTCCTTATATCCATGTTCGCCTATGAGCTCGTTCATCCTTCCACCGTTCATGTCCTATTGTTGCCCGTACTCCGCTTCCGTTAGTACGTCTTGGAACTGCTATAGTTTTACAAACTTTCACCTGCGTTTCTTTCCTGGCCTTACCCTGCAAAATTTTTACGATTTTACTGTATGGGGAAGCGAATTTATTTAATATTTGGCCCACGTCATAGTTATAGTCGTAATTGGTCCCACATCCTAGATATTTAAAATGTTCTGAGATTGAATTTTCCAAAGGTATTTTAGATCTTGGACGGCCTCAAATGCCATGACTCTCGTTTTATCTACAGACATTGTTAGGTTATAATCTGAGGCTGTATGTAGCGACTTACAAACCCCATCTAAAGTCCATCTTCATTCTTTGCAGGGAGAGTTCATCGATCTACATGCAAAATTGCATCTAGTCTAGTGTTGGTATCATTAACATACTCCTCTTTGTTCAGTTTTTCCATTTAGTGATCACTTCATCTATGTACACTCGACAGCAAAGAAAGTGGGTCACCCCTGAATTCCAACGTGTAGGCTGCACCTGAATGTATGCAACCAATATAGCATATCTGTGTTGCACTTAGTCGCAACCCTCCACAGTACAGTCGTTGTAAGATACACAATGGGTACCACTAGAGACTACTAGAGAACACCAGTCTTTATGACAGTCCATCCAGATGTAAAGTAGAACAACGATAGTACAGAAGAGATCAGACAGTCCATAATGTTTGTAAACTAAACTTAATTACAATAAGTGACATTTCAAATGTTATGGGACAACTAGTTTTGTCACATAAATCGATCAGTAATCCTTAGGCACAATTAAATATTTGAGACAGTATATGGATTTATAAAGTTGTATGGCAATTGGAAACAAGTTATTAGCTGTCTGAAAGGTTTACCCAACACATGCTGAACGTCGTTCAACGTTCAATGGGGAGTGGTTTCGCATCAACTTTATGTAATACAAAGCAGTTAAAAGAAAATGTGATTAACGGCGGCAACCACTCTATGGAAATCCCACCATTAACAGCGAATCACAAGTAATATCATTGTTCACATTACTCATCAACAGTTACTTATACACGAAGTTGTACTTTAAATGACATGACCAACGTCTACGTTCTGGATCCGGATGCAAACCCAGAACGTAAAGCCATTGTTAACCAAGCAAAGGTTTGTGCCTTATCGAGACTCGATCACTAGGCACAAAGAGACATCAAATATTGACGTTTGCACCAGTATTGTAAGGTGTATGCTTCGCCGGCGATGGGCGAGGCATGACAGAATCTCTGACCAGAGAGTAGTTTATTGTTAGTTGTTGCTTGTCGCGAGTCTGCGCTAGTCTGCGCGAGTCGACAGTAGAAGTCAGTGTGCAGTAGAAGTCAATCTGCGCTTGTCTGCGCGAGTCTGCAGTAGTAGTCAGTCGGATACAGTAGTAGTCGGTCGGCTTTAGTAGCGAGTGGACGGTAGTAGTCTGCGGCTGTCGGCATGCGTCGGCTGTGTGCTCTGCTCGCGACTCTGGTCAGGATTCTGGACGATGAGCATTGTTGTAGAAGGTAAAGAAGCAGCATTGCGCATATTTAATAATGTACGTTAATTGTAATCTAATTTGTTAAAAAAAATGCCCCAATAATAATTTTTATAATATAAAGTAACTCTTTTGAAGAAAAAGCATTCATTTCAATTCAAAGAATTTTTCCAATGCATTATCATTGCTTCCAAGAATGAAATAAAATATACGCCAGCATTGCACGAAGCTGTGTCGATAAATAAGAGCAGAAATAGTTGCAGTTTTTATTGAGGCAAGAATTTTTGCTTTTGTTATTCAGAATACAGGGCCGAAGGTCAGCGCTGCTGTCCTTATAAAATTTACCAGATATTATTATTTCTGTTAGAAGGTTACATTTCGTTCATGGTTCATTATTTAATTAATATTATTGTTGGTTTACGGTCAATGTTCATTCCTTAATTTTTGTGGGGAGGTTACGCTTGGCTCCATTTCATTTTCATTTAACAAAATTACGTGTGGGGAGGTTACACTTGGCGACATCCGGCCAGGATCGTATTTCTTTGTGAATCTTCTGAGAAGTAGTCATATATCTGCTCTTATTTATTTAAACGTAGTTTGCATCTGGCGCAACACATTTACTAATTTGTCACTCTTTCTTTCACAGAATATCGGCAATTTGTTGCTCTTTCTTGTAATTGTGTTTTTTGCATTTTTGCATTGTCCTTGTTTCATTGGTGCTTAATTTTGATTTGTGAAAAATGCCGCGAAAAACTGTTAACAGCACATCGCGATGTGTAATGAGTGAAATAGCCGACTCGAATAACTTGACCGATAGTATTTGCGGCACTCAATGTAATGATGATGATCCCCGACCACTAATATTGATTTTGATCCTAGTGATAAGCAAATAAATTCAATTGTGTCGTCTGTTAATTTAAGGACATTGGATGACGCGGCACGTTCTGTTACAATGAACGTTGCCCAGTTTGACACACCCGGTTTGCAAAATTTGCGTAATGAACAGACAATTATTTCTAACGAAAATGAACAATTTACTCAAAGTACGACAGATTTATTTGATTCCGATTTAGTGACCAACAATGCACATTCGGTTGGCAAACGTTTTCAGGAATCAGAATATCTAAAAGGATACACAAAACGTGACATTTGCAGGTACGCCATTAAACAGCACAAAGAATACAGTAGCTAATTTTGACATGGATCGAGTCATAGCATTAATGATACAACTTAACGAGAATCTCAGACAAGAATTTAATGAAAATTTCAAACAACTTAATGAAAATTCCAAACAACAGAATGAAAGACAAGACAACAATCACAAACAACTTAGTGAACAGAACAAACAACTTAATGAAAAACAAGACAACTTAATGAAAAATTAGACAACAATTGCAGACTGCTTAGTGAACAGATTACAGCCGTTGCCGCGCAATGTCATGATACTAACGAACAATTACGTGAGGAAATTGAGGCTTGTGCTAGGAAAAGTAGTAAAGAAATTAGATCTGTTGCTCAAGAATTAAGGAATACGCAAGCAGCTGCAACAGAATCACTTAGAGACGAAATTAGTGCAATCGGTAAACAATGCTCTGAAAATACAACACAGTTACGCGAGGAGTTTAAATTAATGTCAGCAGAACTTTCACGCACACTGGATGCAAAAGTAGATACGAAATTCGACCAACAGAACAGTCAAATTGACGAACGCTTTAATCACCACCTACAAAACAATGAAACGCGTTACCGTAAATTCATACAGGAACAAAATAAAGTAAAACGACAAGTCATGGAAACAATCACTGCACAGAGACAGGAAGATAAACGTAAATTGTTTACGAAAGCAAAAACATACGTAGACAACAATATTGCTACTGTATCAGACGAAATTAATTCCATCAAACAGTTGAACACCGAATTGCGCGATGAAATTTCCGATCTTAAATCAAAAACAGATACACACACAGTAGACTTTCAGACAGTGACCGGCAGACTTGAACAATTAGAACTAATTCAGGATCCCGATGTCATCAAAGCAGACTTTTAAAAATTGAACGAAACCACACGTAGAATACAAAAACAAATTAATGCTTGTGACAC
Source organism: Schistocerca nitens (assembly GCF_023898315.1). Lineage (NCBI taxonomy): Eukaryota > Metazoa > Arthropoda > Insecta > Orthoptera > Acrididae > Schistocerca > Schistocerca nitens. The sequence continues at coordinate 488,037,405 of NC_064619.1, read as the reverse complement.
TAAAAACGATGATTAGGTAAAAATACTGACTGAAAAATATGATGAATTGGCCAGTCGTATTGACGTTATTGAAAGTAATAATGACAGCAAAACAGACGATACTTCGCCGATTTCGTTTAATCAAACACCTGAATTCCAAAATTTACAACAGACAATCGGTGAGAAGGATTCATCTAATAATACATTACGTAGAAAATTGTCAACTTTACAGCAAGAGGTAACAGAGATGAAAAATGTTTCAGCGTTTAACACATCACAGCAGACGCCACTTTGCGAACATTTGTCAGACTCACACAGCCAGTATAATTTAAGTAATTTACGGAGAGTACGTGAGTTAGATCCCGAACAGTCACAGACAAACAGATTCTTATGTAATCGTGAACATATTCACACATTCAGAGACGATAACGTAGTAGTGCTATTTCATCTTTAGTTTTCTGCACTGCTGCCTTCTCTTCTACTATCCTTTATATCTATTAAAACAGCTCTTCAACTATTGCCCTATCTAGGATTAAAAAATGAGTAAAGAAAAGTTTTTACCGAAAGTGACAGTTCTCTTTAGACACTCCCGGAATGACAACTCTGCTTTAGACACCCCTAGATTATGTCAATTGACAGGTAAAAACACTATTTGGTCCTGGGATAGGCAAGCACATTCTGAATTTGTGAACCTAAAACAAGCCTTGTTGAATGCACCACTTTTATCGCACCCAGATCTTACCAGAAATTTTTCCATTGCCACCGACAGTTCTAACACCGCTTTAGGCGTACACATTTTTCAGGAAATTGAAGAAGATGGTTGTACAGTAATTAAAAACATCGCCTTTGCGAGTCGCATTCTGTAACCTGCTGAACGAAATTATTCTGTTACAGAACTTGAAACATTATGTGTTGTATGGGCTTTTACCAGATTTAGGCATTTTCTTTATGGAAGACACACTACAGTTTACACAGACCACAGAGCGATACAATTTTTACTTTCCGATAAATTTACACACGGCAGATTAAATAGATGGAAACTTTATTTGCAGGAATTTAATTTTACAATTGTTCACATTCCCGGCATACAAAATATAGTAGCAGACGCACTATCCCATTCTCTTAACAACAATCAGCAAGACATCGCAACCAACTTCTGCAAAGCAAATGTCAGCGTCATGTACATTCAACAAGTTGCATTTGAAAATTTCATTTCGTCGTCATTACAAGACATAGCACAAGAGCAGAATAAAGACAACGTATGGAAAGAGATTAAACACCTTTGGCAAGATAGGAATAATGTTACCATTAGAAACCATTACACTGTACGCAATGACATTCTGTTTCGCCGCTCTCATCCTGACAGCAACAATTGGTTATTATGCATTCCTGACGAACTTGTTAAGAAATTAATCTGGTATACTCATTTAAGTTACGCACATTACGGAGCTAGAAAATGTTTTCTTATACTGAGAAAGAACTGTTATTTTACCAACATGGAGAAGCGTATTCGACGAGTTTTAGCGTCATGTAAAATCTGCCAGAAAGCTAAATCAGATACGACTTCACATATTCCTCCATTACATCCCATTGTACCTGTTAAATTGAGACATATGGCCGCTGTAGACATTTTTGGTCCGATTCCCAGAACTAATAGAGGTTTTTGCTACATCTTTGTCGCTGTTGAACTCACTTCAAAATTTGTTACCTTCACTCCGTTACGCAAAGCTACTGCTCAAACTGTTTCGAAAGCATTTGTAAAACATTTTCTATTTCATGTAGGGCATGTGTTGAAAGTAATTTCCGACAATGGACCACAGTTTCGATCTGCTATATGGACACGTATGTTACGAGCTAGAAACATTTCTCCGATATATATGTCCAGGTACCATGCTTCTTCGAACCCTTGTGAACGATTAATGAAAGAAATTGGTAAACTGTGTAGAATTTACTGCCATAAAAAAACATATTGATTGGGACACACACATACTCTCATTCCAAGATGTAATTAATTCCATACCGAAAAATGTTGAACCACTTAACAAAATTAAAGAATTAGTAACATTTCCTACATCTCGTCGGCTACGACACCATGAAATAATTGACATTACGCTGAACAACATCAAACGTGCCGCAGAGCGTCGGAGAAGACAGCAAAAACAAGTTTGTACACGCCGTGAATTTCACATCGGACAGAAGATATTAGTACGTACACACTATTTATCCAACAAAGGAAAAGGTAGGTGTAGTAAATTTGAACTTCTATACGCAGGTCCATATCGGATTCGCAGCATTCCTCACCCCAATGTAGTACACGTCGAAAACTTTGAGAACCAGAAAAACCAAAGGGAACCACCACATATCCAACATCAAACCTTTTATTGAATGAAAATACTTTATGATTTATCACACTGTAATGCCATTTCCTAATTTTTTGTCACCGCTTATGCAATTATATTCACATGAACACCTACTGATGATTATCGTAATTTTTTCTTGGCAAGTGCCCGGCAAGGTAAGGTTAGCAGGTCGCTTTTCTTGTCGTTACACATTAGACAGTGCACATTTTCCAGATAAAATTACGTATCTTACGAATAATTATGCAATTATATCTAGTGATATATTAATTTTATCAAATTTTCTCTCTATTAAAGTCTTCAATTCTCGCCTCTATTAACTACACAACATACAAGCTGTACACAAACAAGATCACATTTCTTGTCGTTATACACCCTAGACCGTGCATATTTTCCATTTCTATGTATGTATAATTGTTTTCCTGTTTTGTTCGTATGTACTATGAAATATTTAAGATATAACAAACACTAGTTGACTTTAACATTTTGTCTTATGATAGCTAAACATCGTGACTACTTTACTTTTTTTTGCTGCTACATTGTGATACACTGTGTACATTTTTGCTTCTGAACACTGTCAATGTTTTTGATATATTACGTTTTCTGTCATGCTATGCTGTATGCTCAATTATGTTACTATAAACCAGTTTTTATTTAATGGGTATATGAATTAAATGCAAGACATTAATCTTTGTTCATCATTTTCAGAAAGGAATAACGTGTAAACGAAATAAATTAAACAGAAATGGGAATTTCACCTTCGGAATGAACGAAAGAGGATGCAATACCTCGTGATGAAGAGTAAATGGATCAGAATTAACAAGCATTAACAAGAATATACTATACACATCGTAGAATAGCAGTCTTAACTAGTTTTTTCTTTCAGAATACGAGGCGATTGATGCAGGCTGTCAGACAGAACTACACATCTTAGTTTTAGTGATGAAATATGCTAGAAATAAGGAATAGTTGTATAATGAATAAGGAAGTGACTTTTTTTTCAGATGATAATGAATGGTGATGAATAGTGATGAAGAATGTGCTACTATGGATAATGAAGGTTTTCTTTACAGGTGATGATAATAATGGAGTTATGGTGATATGGATAATGAAGTTTTTCTTTGCAGATGAAAATAATTATGAAGTTTATATATTTGCTGTTAGTTAATAGATGCTACGTAGTTATTTAAGTATTTGTTGCAGTTCGTTTTGACAGTATGTCTTATATCGCATGGTATGATGCCTGAAGGTTTTGGAAAGGACAGGTAGAGAACATATATATTTTTATACACATTTCACTACCTGTTAATTCGAAGTTCACTACTTTTCAGCATAATATGCGTTTCTTCTTTCAGTTTCATAATCCATTTTGTATATTTTGCAGGAGAAATTATTCATGAAATTATTGTGGTATAAATAGTTGTTTATTAAACCTATGTCGTTTATGAATGTGATCACATATACTCTACTTGTTTCATAACCTTGCTACAGCTGACTCATGACGAATGACGTTACACATCTTCATTTGCTGCAATAACTCAAAAACAAACGAAGTAATTACCAGTCCCAAATAATGCTACTAATTTAAGAGAGTTCTGAATAATACTGATCAGCTCTGAATAGTATGTCACTTCAATAATGATTTCTGAATAATACAAAAAAAAATGCTTTGTAACTGGCCAATGAATGCCACTGTTTATTGTAATAAGATTACCTATGATGCCAATGATTACTATAATTAGATTAATTATGTATAAATGCTATGCCAATAATTAACTCATTTTGAGTAATGACTTCTGAATAATACAAAAAAAATGCTTTGTAGCCTCGCCAATGAATGCCACTGTTTATTGTAATAAGATTACCTATGATGCCAATGATTACTATAATTAAGTGAACTATGTTAATACTATGCCATTCATTAGCTTCTGTTTTGAATGATGACTTCTGATGGTTTGTAACTGGGTAATGAGTGCCAATAATTACTATATTCAGATAATTTTATGAACATTATTCTGTAATACTACATACATGGTACAGAAATGTTCAGTAACTGGGCGATGAGTGCCACCAATTACTCAAATCAGTCGTTAGACTAGTGTAATTCTCAATTAAGACTACTATGTGACTTAATGTCCTTCACCTTCTGACCTAATTATCAGAAATTACTGCAATATCCATTTGTCCTGTCAATCCTCATGATCATGGAGCACTGTATTTGGTTTTTGCACTAATTCTACGTTGGTCTACTTTACAAGAACATGGTGTTGACACGACATGCTGTCCACCACCATGAGCGATGGAGATGTTATTATGGTCCCACTGTTTGGTGTACCTAGTGTACTACCAAAATGATAGCATGGAATATTATTACGACATTTCAGTGTCTTGGCTACACTGATTAATACTTCAAGGAAAAGAGCTTCAGATTGTCTCACTTGGTGTTGTGCTTCTGTAGAAAGATATGGAGTTTCAGTGCAGCTGCGTGCAACCTGAAGTGCTACAACCATGACGCAATCCTTCCCATTCCTTTCCTAATTCTTGTAAAATGATAAAGACATATACTGTGCGTGTGCACTTCCTTTCATTTGTTAATAAGATCAGTTGTCCTGAAAATACTAAGGACTTCTATAGTGCATGTGCACTTTATTTCACTCCTTGATATGTTTATTTGTTGTAAAAAAATGCTAGAGGGTTTTACAGTGCGTGTGCACTCTATGCCATTTGTTAATTTGATTTGTACTCATTACGTACACATTTTGTGATTCCCAGATATGTTCTGTATTACAGTGCGTGTGCACTTTTGTCATTTTGTTAAGATGATTTGTATTCATTGCTTATACATTTTGTGATTTGCTGATATGTTCTGAACTACAGTGCGTGTGCACTTTTGCCATTTGTTAATATGTTTTGTATTCATTGCTTATACAATTTGTGATTTGCTGATATGTTCTGAACTTCCGTGCGTGTGCACTTTTGTCATTTGTCAATATGATTTGTACTCATTATGTTTATTTGTTGTAAAAATATTAGAGAGTTTTACAGTGCGTGTGCACTTTATGCCATTTGTTAACATGATTTGTACTCATTACGTATACATTTTGTGATTCCCAGATATGTCCTGTATTACAGTGCGTGTGCACTTTCGTCATTTTGTTAAGATGATTTGTATTCATTGCTTATACATTTTGTGATTTGCTGATATGTTCTGAACTACAGTGCGTGTGCACTTTTGTCATTTCTCATTATGATTTGTACTCGTTGCCTATACATTTGTGATTTCCTGATATGTTCACTACTACAGTGCGTGTGCACTTTTGCCATTTGTTAATATGTTTTGTACTCATTGTGTATACATTTTGCCATTGCTTGATATGTCTGTACTCAGTGCGTGTGCACTATATTTTATTTCATGTTCTGCACTTGTATATCTGTAAACATTCTATGATTCTAAAGTTAATTAATTAGGAAAAATTAGTTGCTCATGGCAAGTCCAATTGACTCACCATCGCTGCCAAATTTTTGCCCCCCCCAGCGGAGGGTTATGTAAGGTGTATGCTTCGCCGGCGATGGGCGAGGCATGACAGAATCTCTGACCAGAGAGTAGTTTATTGTTAGTTGTTGCTTGTCGCGTGTCTGCGCTAGTCTGTGCGAGTCGACAGTAGAAGTCAGTCTGCGCTAGTCTGTGCGAGTCGACAGTAGAAGCCAGTCTGCAGTAGAAGTCAGTCTGCGCTTGTCTGCGCGAGTCTGCAGTAGTAGTCAGTCGGATACAGTAGTAGTCGGTCGGCTTTAGTAGCGAGTGGACGGTAGTAGTCTGCGGGAGTCGGCATGCGTCGGCTGTGTGCTCTGCTCGCGACTCTGGTCAGGATTCTGGACGATGAGTATTGTTGTAGAAGGTAAAGAAGCAGCATTGCGCATATTTAATAATGTATGTTTAATTGTAATCTAATTTGTTCCAAAAAATGCCCCAATAATAATTTTTATAATATAAAGTAACTCTTTTGAAGAAAAAGCATTATTTCAATTTAAAGAATTTTTCCAATGCTTTATCATTGCTTCCAAGAATGAAAAAGAATATGCGCCAGCATTGCACGAAGCTGTGTCGATAAATAAGAGCAGAAATAGTTGCAGTTTTTATTGAGGTAAGAATTTTTGCTTTTGTTATTCAGAATACAGGGCGGAAGGTCAGCGCTGCTGTCCATATAAAATTTACCAGATATTATTATTTCTGTTAGGAGGTTACATTTCGTTCATGGTTCATTATTTAATTAATATTATTGTTGGTTTATGGTTAATTTTCATTCCTTAATTTTTGGAGGGGAGGTTACGCTTGGCTCCATTTCCATTTTCATTTAACAAAGTTACGTGTAGAGAGGTTACAGTATCAGTTATCAATTCTCAACTTGAACGTAAATGACGATAATGTTTGTACGAAAGCAGGAACCCTAACATGACAATTACCTTCTTGATAATTAACCTCGAAAGACGTTGTATAGTGTTGCATTGTCAAGGAATAAAGGATGCACATGTTTAAAATTGAAATGCCACCATGTAATGCTGGGGACAAGGATGCGAACCCAGCACCTAATCGGATTGTTGAAGAAGTACGTAAAATCAGAACGTAGATATCACAGTTTGTCACCAGTAGTGGGGTTGGAACCTTAAATGACGACTGAAGTTCTATTGCCTGACTGGGATTCGAGCCCGGCGCTTACCGCCGTCGTTGTCTAACCAGGAACAGACGAGAAATGTCCAATGTTGGTTCACCATCAGCGAGATGTGCACACGTTTAACTACAAATAAGGTGACGAAAACGTCTATGCTGACTGAGAGTCGAACGCCGCACACATGGTTATGAAGACACGCTAATAATCAACTTCATATTCAGTAGTAGCTAGGAGTAGCATGTTTAGTTGCAAACCTTAAGGCCTTACTCATCCCTAGTAATGTGTTGCCTAATATCTGCGATATCATGATGTTAATTTACAAGTGGATTGACTGCCGTAAAGAGCAATGTTCCATAGTAGTCGTGTATCATTGAGATGTAAATGAAGTGCCTCAGCAGAAATAATTTCCGTCGTGCAGCACGTATTGTTTCAGAGACAATAAGAACATGTTATAAGTGCACAAAACGTGTATTATATACTAAGTGTATAATATTATTGGGAGAAGCTGCCGCAAAACCTGTTTACTTTTACATTCCGCTCAGTTGTCGTGGTTGATACAGCTTTTCGTAAGGCTACATCTAATGCACAGGGCTTACAAGAAAGTATAGTTTCCTGCGTCATGCTATTGCTAGCTAGGTGAAATATTTTGTGGTAGCTATGTGTAAAATGAATGTATTTTTGAAAGTATTGTTCGTCAAATATTTGAATAAATCGTCAACTGTAGGTGTGCCTGCACATGTTATAGCATAATAGTTGTAGCTGCGTTAGTTTGTGCTACAGACTTGGGTAGGTTAGGTGTAACTTTTGATCCTTCAAGGGGTGATCGTGGCCTTGCGGCCCGGGTCTGTACTAGCCGCGGCTCGCGAGCTACGGGCCAGCCAGGCTGGCCGAGGCGAGACGCAAGTGAGCGAGCTGGCGGTGGCGTTGGTGGGCCAACAGCCCGGGACGAGCCAGCACGGCTGCGCCGCATGCCTCTGCCGCTCCGTTTGACGTAAATATGTTTACCTCCTCTCCTGGAGTCAGTACAAGAGCGGCAAGCAGAAATACACATCTGGCTGTCTGCCGTAATGGCTCACTGGGAGAGGTGTATTCGAGGTAGAGTCCAAAAATGGTTCAAATGGCTCTGAGCACTATGGGACTTATTATCTGAGGTCATAAGTCCCCTAGAACTTAGAACTACTTAAACCTAACCAACCTAAGGACATCACACACATCCATGCCCGAGGCAGGATTTGAACCTGCGACCGTAGCGGTCACGCGGTTCCAGACTGAAGCGCCTAGAACCGCTCGGCCACTCCGGCCGGCCGAGGTACAGTCGTCGCTCTCATTGAGGAAGGAGGATGTTCTATCAGAGAAGCTGGCAGACGGTATTGCGTACCACATACCACTGCACCGAGATGGTGGAGGATCTGCCTTGAAAGAGGCACCACCAACAATGCTCCTGGCTCAGGCAGGAAGAGAGTGATCTTACAGCAGGAAGACAAGGACCTAGTGTCTAGGAGCAGAGAAATTCCCTTTCTAAACGCGAAGCAGTTGCGGCGGGAGACCAACTTCCCCGGCTCCAGTGACACGATTCGCCGAAGGCTGAGGGACGCTGGACTGCATGCACGACGATCCGCCGTGAATCAAGAGCTCAGTGAAGACAACGTTTTATACCGGCTGGCATTTGCGGAGCTCCATCTGAGGGCGTCTTGGGACAACGTCATTTTCACTGATGAGAAGGTGTTTTCCACCAATAACGACGGGCCGCGAATCGTTTACAGGCCGCAAGGGACTCGCCGTCGACGCGAATATGTCACCACGACGAGAAGAAGTGGCCGGCTATCTGTTACCTGCTGGGGTTGGAATTCTGATAGAGGGGCAGGAATTCTTCACAGGATAGAAGGAACTCTGGACATCGCGCAGTATACCCACATATTGGAAAATGTGATGCTTCCGTCAGTGCAAATGCTGTACGCAGAAGGGGACGTCACATTGGAAGAGGACCAATCTCCCATTCACAAGTCTGCATTTGTTCATCAGCGGCTCTCCACGATTGGCGTCAACGTCATGGACTGGCCGCCACGGGCGCCTGATATGAACTCCATGGAAAACATGTGGGCTGAGGTCGCCAGAACATTAACAGAGAACTGGCCACGAAACCAACCAACTACTGCGGACGCTCTTTGGGACTACGTCCTGGAAGTTTGGGAGGAAGTTGTTTCTTCAGGCTGTTACGTCCGACAGCTTATACATTCTATGCCAAGACGCGTAATAGAAGTACAAAACAATGAAGGATTCTGGATAAAATATTAGAGTTCTTAAAATGTTTTGTTATGTCTTCTTTTTCGTCATTTTTCCTCATTGGAAGCTAGTGGAAGATCGCGTGGCAACAGAAAAGATACAATATGGGTTAGCTTTCCTTTGAGTTGCCCTCTTAATTCAAGTGGGTTTCTTTTGAATATACAGTTTGTTAAGTATTCTATTTTGATTTCATTGATACCATATCTACATACTTACAAAATAATCAGTGTAGATGGACTGTCACAGTAGTTTTTGTTATTTCAAATACGTCTCTCTCTTCCCCTCCATCCATGAATACACCCTCCGTCCTCCACACAATACGCCAACGATTTCATATGATGTTTACTCGCCGTGCGGGATTAGCCGAGCGGTCTAGGGCGCTGCAGTCATGGACTGTGAGGCTGGTCGCAGCGGAGGTTCGAGACCTCCCTCGGGCATGGGTGTGTATGTTTGTCCTTTGGATAATCTAGGTTAAGTAATGTGAAAGATTAGGGACTGATGACCTTAGCAGTTAAGTCCCTTAAGGTTTCACACACATATGAACATTTATGTTTACTTGTCGTTAATCTCTCTTCTATTCTCTCTCACACACTCTCTCTCTCTCTGACAATATCACCGCAAGTGGACTTCTATTACACTCCAGCCGGCCGCGGTGGTCTCGCGGTCCTAGGCGCGCAGTCCGGAACCGTGCGACTGCTACGGTCGCAGGTTCGAATCCTGCCTCGGGCATGGATGTGTGTGATGTCCTTAGGTTAGATAGGTTTAAGTAGTTCTAAGTTCTAGGGGACTGATGACCACAGTAGTTGAGTCCCATAGTGCTCAGAGCCATTTGAACCATTTGAACCATTACACTCCCCCAAAACTTTGTAAACAAATCTAGCGGTTTCCAATGACGCTACATTCTCTTTTAATTGCTGCTGTCTTTACTCTCAATCATTCCTCTCAGCACCTATGAAACCGTATTCGTTGATCTCCCCTTCCCTATAACCCATTCTTCGTTCTGAGAACAGTCCTTCCTTATCTCTCGGTCCTAAGATAAAACGAACTGTGGCACACGTCTAAGTAAGCAATACTTTGCAAGCATTTCACGCTTATATTTTGCACTTCTGCACTTCTATCCATTCCCAGATCCCGCCCTCCTTCCTGTTACGCGTCCCTTGACATCTGCATTTACATCTACATGAATACTCTGCAATTCATAATTATGTGCTTAACAGGGAGTTCTGTGGTCTGGTGGATTAATCTTGTATTGATGTGTGAAACGTGTAGGTTCACATCTCACGTCGGGCATAGATTTTTAACACAAGTAGCTCTCCTTCACCCGTAGTAACGCCAAGTGCAGAACGCCTGTAAGCTCCGTAGTTCAATATCCGCAGTAAAGATAACATCCCTTCGCTGCCGACTGGGCATTCGTTTGAGCTGTGACAGATGGAGAAACCCCGTAAGGCAGAGTCTCTGTCACCAGCAAGCCGTCGTAAACTAGAAAACGTATTTCATTTTAATGAACCAATGGCCATGTAAGTTCACAAGGGTCTTTCTTTATTTGAAACTGAGACGTTGAAAATTGTGGTGCTAGACTGGGATTAGAATTCTATTTCACTATGTTCCCGAAGATTGCAAACTCTTCTAGGATCCTCGAAAGGCACCTATCTGCTTTCGAATCCTGATCAGCACAAAATATTCATTATTTCATTTCAAGCCCTAGCATGTGCACTCCGAACTACTGGTGAAAAATAGTTGCATTTTCTATGTCTCTCCGTGCGTTGTCAGCTGTAACGTGTTCGTTTCAACTCACAGCCACATGATGAGCGTTTTATCATAACATTACAAGATCAAACGTTTCCTTACATCTTTGCAAGTTCAAACATTCCTCTCCATCCTACTGGTGAAAACGGATTTGGGTTTGACGTTGTGTTCGTTGTGATTACCAACGACGACAAGTTGTGGATTCAACTTCTAGCCAGCAGAGTATTTTCCATCACATCATTGAAAGTACAAACATGATATTCCTAGCTATTATTGGAAAAGAATTTGATAGTTAAAGTTTCTTCATGACCACGTGTGCGGGGTTTGAATTCCATTCAGCACAGGACTTTTCGCCGCCTGATGTCTAGCTAAACATGCGCCCATCTCGCTACTGGTGAACCAACAATAGCTATTTATCGTCTGTTCCTGGCTAGAAAACGACGGTGCTAGATGCTGGATTCGAATCCCAGTCAGGCAAAAACAATTCTATCGTCAATTATGGTTGCAGCATTTCGCTATTGGTGAAAACATTTGATATTTAACTTCTTATTTTATGTACAGACGTGCTCAAAAGTATTAAAAATAAAAATTATTATCCACCAGCAGATAGGTGTTCTCATGCTAGAGTTTGAGAATACATAGTGAAAAGTTTAGTGCTAGGCCAGGATTCCAACCCATTCATGCGCAATATGTGGAGATGTTGAGGAATCTGCAGTTTTGAACAATCAACAAGTTGTAGTCGAGCTGTATTGTCACGAAGGGATCAAATTCCGCGTTAAGGGCGGTCTGAGTTGCATTCCCACTTCAGAACCAATTTTATCGACATACAGAAGCTCAAATAAAAGACGGAATAAGTGTCCTGTGACCATACACAGGGTTTGTTTCGTCACTAGAAATAAATAACTAGTATAAGAAAAGTTACTGGTGATAGAGTTTCTACATGTAACCACTCCTTACTTTATTGTGGTACCACCTAACGTCTACTTGGTAGAGAAAGAATATCATGTTTAATGTGGTTGTCAGACCACAATGCCATTATACCTTCTTCACTTGGGGTAGCCAGAAGAGAATAGAATCTACCTCTCCCTATCAAAAAACATCGACAGAAATTGGAATCGAACCGAGACCAACACCGTATGAAACCATCATCAGTCCAACAGACCACCATACCCACTTCTCTACGGCTCACTTCTCTGTCATAACACAGTTGCGGCACACAAGATGAGAATTCCGACACACAGACTCCCTGTAGTGGTTTGGAGGATGTTCAGTACATTCATTTACTTGGTTGACCGAATCGCCATGAACTAGCTGCCTTGGCTACCCAGTGCATACATTCGACTCTATTTTGTAATCACCGAAATAAAATAACGTAACTGCCACCTACACAGAACTGCCAACAGTGTAGGATGCAGAAATTTAAATAGGAAGTGTTCCTTTCCATTTGAGCTACTCTACTATCTATTTGTTGAAACCATCGTGCAGCGCAAAAGAAATGCTGCAACTGTCTGTGTCTCAGAAGTCTATATCCAGCCATATGCATTATCTCACAGCACTGTGGAATGCCGAAGTTCTGAAGGAACTGTTGTTCACTTCCAGAGGGGCTGTAGCTATGTCACAGCTAGTAGCGTAACGTTAAGCGTCGTGCACTGTTGATGAGACGTCCCGTGTTCTATTACATTCGCTACTAGATTTTTTTAAACGCAATTCTGCTGTCTGCTAAAGTTATCAATTTAATGGAACTTTGAACATAATTCTCTTCACTTCTCAACCCAAAGTAGTCGCACGTGGGAAAAAGGCTAACTTCTGCGTCATTTTGTTCTTTTCAGGTTTAATAGACGGCCAGGCAGCAGATGCGCTCGAAGCTTTTGTATTGTGTATGGGGAGAGCGCATCGTGCCAAAATAGCCAGAAAAGTTTTTTCTACAGTAGCTATTGTCTGGTAGTGGCATTTTATTCTTCTTCAAACCTTGTTTGACAGCTTTAACTCAGAACAAGTTTTCTACATGCATGGAATCAATAAACTGCATGTGCATTATCAGACTGTTATAGATAACATCAGAGAATTCGCATATATCGTTGATGATTAATTTCTTTCTCATGTTTAGCATTATTTTAACAACACTAAAAGCAACCTTACGAAAACTGTGCACTGTATTGTAAGAAATGAAATAAAACTACCCACGATAACCTTACGACGAAAGTCTGTTTTAACAAAACTGAGTAACTGTGCACAAGCGTGCCACTATCTGCACGAATTAGTAAAACACTATTCGTTTGGATTTCGATTGGGTCTGTGTTTAAACGGTATGCTGTGTCATACTCAACAGGTATGCAAACGTGGCATTTCATAAATAAAGTTACGTATTCCTCGAAACCCAAAATTTGCTTGTCAGCGGCGGAAAGAGGCGTTACCTGTTGTGCAGCATTGTAAGTTTTTCACCATTGCACTATGAGCTGAAAGTATTTTCTTACGATTTGCTTATCGATGTTTGATCTGACTGCTTGCAGCTCTTACACAGAAGGGATAACAACGTTATATTCAGCGAGGCGAACCATAACAGTCGCCTATCCACAGGTCAGCACGTCAACACAGAGCTAGCGGATAGATATGGTTTTCGCCATCCTCTTAGGTCAATAGTGGTTATAACTCGTAAACCGCTATTTACAGGACGAGATTAGTTGCGATTGCCACGTTCAATGACTTTGCTGGGCTGAAAACCGTAAATTTACAATCTTCTGTTACACCTCAAGCGATAACAACTCAGGTTATTCAATGGAAATGACACGAGAAATCAAGTGAACTTTGAGGTTTAATTCCGTGCACACCAGGAAGTAAATCGTCGATCACAGAGTTGCCAAACATACCTTGCGTTGTTGCCAAATCTCAGTTACATTACCAGCAGGAAGAAGACGAACCGATGTGATCCTATAGCGGGCTGGGAAGTGACCATAGCTGGCGCCTCAAAGACGCGGCTGCTACGGCCTGGAATACGTAATGCGTCTGATTCGCATTTCTGTAACTAGGTTTAGGGACTGGAGCTTAGTTGCTAATAATACTCAGAACTGACTGCTACTAAGCATCATAAATCAGTAACTCTCGTAGTTGTTTTTGTATTTTTTTCGTAACTGTACTCAAAACTAAGAAATTCATTCACGGACGTTTTCGTGACTCGCCGATAGTCGAGCACAACGAACAAATAAAAATAAAAAGAGAATGTGTGTGTGTGTGTGTGTGTGTAGGTGTGTGTGTGTGTGTGTGTGTGAGAGAGAGAGAGAGAGAGAGAGAGAGAGAGAGAGAGAGAGAGAGAGAGGGAGAGAGAGAGAGGGAGAGAGGGTAAAAAATTGTTGTAAAGAAATTGAATACTGGTATGTAAAGAAATCTTTCATTAAAATAATTCGTTCCACATCATTACGAAATGTCGTATTCATGATCTATGGAACAAGTATTAATCTAATCTAATCATATCATATTGCTGACTATCCATGATGAGTCATGAAGTACCGAAATTTTCGCCTATATCAGTAACCAAATCTAAACTTGAAAATAAAAGACGACAGTTTTTGTAATAAACCGGGACTCCTATCAATACCCTTTCGTCCCTGTTAACTAACCATGAAAGATGTCTCATATACCTCAATTCAGAAGTAACGAAGTGTGTATGAATTTAAAGATGAAGCGCATGATGTGAAGTTCTGCGACGGAGATACGAACCCAAGACGTAATCGGATTGTTAACTAAGTAAAATCAAATGTTACGTATCGGTTTTTCTTGCCAGTTACTAGGTGTTTAATCTAAAATAAGGACACAAATTTTTATGCCTGATCGACAATCGAACCGCACTCCTATCGTTCTTCTTTATTGTCCACGAATATTGCTTAAGTATCAATTGCTTACTCACCAACAGTAAGACGTGTGCGTGTTTGTACAGAAATTGTTGGCAACATGAACAGACATTAAAAATGCGCGTTAATTTTCACTAGCAGGCCGGTGTGCCCGTGATAGGGCTTGAAATGAAGTTACGAATATTTTTGTACTGGATCAGGATTCGGACCCACATATTTACCTTCGGAGGAGACCTAGAGAAGACTGCAGTCTTGGGAAAAGGAATGAAATTATTGAACTATACTGTTCCGAGTGATTCAGATCCTCGAAAGAGGAGATACGACTTCGAACCACAGTCCAGCACCAAATTTTTCAACGTCTCTAGTTCAATCAAGTACAAGTAAAATAAGAGCCCTGTTCCTTTAGGCGGCTATCAGTTCATCAAATAAAAAAAAATTTTCTAATGTAAGTAAGTTTACTGGTGACAGTATTTCTGTTTACCCTGACCTCCACCTATGTCATTTTCCAACGTAAACCGGCTCTGCCCAGTTTGGAATAAAGGAACGTGATGTTTAATGCGGATTCTGGATTATAACAGCTTTCTCTTGAGGTTACCACAGGTAAAGTAAATCTGTTTGTGCCTCTTAAAAGTAAATGCCTGAACCCACGCATTGCACTGATGGTAGTTCACTCCACCAGACCATTGTGGCCACATTTCCCAGCCCCAGGAGTGTGCTGTAATGGAAGATGGGCTTAGCTTACTAAACTAGTCACGGTGGAAAAAAACGCGAGTCCATTAAATTATTAAGTAGAAGCAAGCGTCTGACGTGGATATTATGCTATTCTCATGTCAGCAGGATGTAAAGACTCTTCTAGGCGTCATAGCCTCGATTTGAAGCCGTGTGCTTGAAGATCATTTAAGTCCTTTTGGTCATTATAAAAGTAGTTACCCAAGAACAAGCTCTTTCCCTGTCTACGGAATCCTTTTCATATTAATATCATTCATCAGCAATTACTCGTAGATCACATTAAAGCTAAAGTAATTGATGAAGACTTTACTTGATAACGAAAACGCGCTGCCTTTCTTCATTTACTTGCGCCTAGAAATGGCTGTCGAATACTGCCAAACCAAAAGCCAAGGGATCTTACTGCCTTCCAACATACGTCGCTGTCGGTTCTTCGATATGATTTGGTCGACGTGGCCTGTTTCAAGTTGTGTATGACGCAGAATGTTTTAGAAAATCAATTATTTTCCTTTGCAATAAACAGAAAGATTTTCATTCTAAGCTATCCAACTCCAAAATTTTGGAAATATTAGTTCAAATTTAATATTCGCTTCCATAATGTAACGAAAGTATTTCACAGTTGCAAAACCCGCATCTGACTTACTGTCCTTACACTTAGTCGCTGGCCATAAATTCTAGCTGAAAGTGACGCCAGTTTAAGTAACCTGATGTAGCGAAGACTGTTTGCCAGTGCTCTTTCTCACCGGAAAATATGCAATTCACTCATTGGGCTCCGTAAGTACACTGTAACGAACGTGCGCAGGATGTGGCCAGGAGGGACATGTACGCTCCGAATGCTTACACCGCTGTTTAATACAGACGCCGTTACGTGAAGAGACCCAGGCTTCGACGGTCACATCCTTACCCATCACCTACGCCAAGGTTGCACAGGAGCCGGTCGTACCAATCTCGATGGCGCCAGCAGCATCGTCAACGCCACCCGCCGGAGCACAACGCGCCGACGACACAAACACGGCGTCGCCTCCAGTGCTCGCTTCAGGACCGTCCGGTTTGCAGACCGAAACCGATGTTCCTGTTGGAACCATGGACGTTGACCTCGGTGTCGTGCCAACGTCTGCCTTTGTCCAGACGGGTTCGGCGTCAGACGACGGGCGACCACATTCTGATTCAGAAGGCCACATCAGAAAACAGCGGTCGCCTCGCAAACACAGGAAACGACGACGAACGGCCCCGCGAGATGTCGACCTGATGTCTGACGGTGATCTCCCACGTTGCGTCCAGTCACGAGATGCAGCAGCAGCAGGCGCCCCTCCTGTGACGCCTCCTCTCCCAGTGTCCTCGCCGTTGTCAACAAATGATGACGGCGGTCCCCCTGCCACTCAAGTTGCGGAATCCACAACACCCGTTCCGGAAGTACGCGACCGTCACATGTCCACGTCGTCAGCTTCCTGGGCCGATGACGTTGAAGATGAAGTGGAACAGACTGCCAGCGTGTCTGCAAAGGAGTCCAACACGGCGACACAGGGGCTGGCGCCCCGCCAGTAATTATCACCGCTGCGGCACCACCGGCGGGTCTCCACCTGCCGGCTACTTCTACCGCACGTTCTGCAAATACTTTGGATGGCCGTACACAGCAATATCGTATCGCCACGATGAATCTTGCCACCATTCGTGCCCCCCATAAACTGGCCATGTTCACAGACTCTATTTACTCTGCGGATGTGGATATCGCACTCTTACAAGAGGTGTTTGTAGCTGACTTCCTAGTTACCACCGGATACAACGCCCATGTTTCCCCCGCATCCGACACCGGTAGCGGCGTCGCCATCCTGCTACGCGACCGACTCCCTGCAGAGGACGTCGTCTACCTCCCCACTGCGTGAGGTATGGCCCTCACACTGTTCGGCGTGCGTATTATTAATATCTAGGCTCCGTCCGGCACTGGCCGCCGTCATGACCGACAAACTTTTTTTGCCGAAAGCGTCACACCTCTCTTCACCGGTCCGCAGGACGATTTGATACTCGGTGGGGATTTTAACTCGACACAAGAGCCCACGGACCAACTCCCGCGACATTCCCCTTGTGCATCTCTCTCAGTGGTCATCGACCGTCTACGACTTGTTGACACATGGAAGAAGCTCCACGGAATTCAACCGGGCTATACATTCTACACCTCTCACTCGTCAAGCCGCATAGATCGCATCTACGTTACCCGCTCCCTTGCTGATGGCACACGTCATGCGGAAGTCTGGCCCTTGGCCTTTTCAGACCATGATGCGTACCTCTGTGACGTCACTCTCGCCCGACAGCAAGTGTGGCATAGTCGTGGTCTGTGGAAACTCAATGTCGCTCACCTGACCTCCTCAGACTGTCGCCGTATGGTCGAGGAAGCGTGGGCACGCTGCCACCATCGTCGAGAAGCCTATGACTCCACCTTATCATGGTGGCTCTCCTGTGCAAAGGCGACCCTCAGGAAGACTCTGATGACTTATGGGAAGGAATTAAAGGCGTGGCAAACTAATACCCTGCACTTCTACCACACCATACTACGTGACTGTACGACGATGCCTTTCTCGCCAGCCCGGCAGTCGATGGTCCATCGCACGAAGGCGCAGATCTCCTTGATCATGCGGCGTCACTTGGAAGGCACTGTAGTCCGTTCTCGAGCTTCTAATCGAATCCCTCAAGAACGTCCGTCGATGTACCACCTCATTCAGGAAAGACAAGGGCGACGACGAGCTCTGATCCAAGTCCTCACTGATGTGGAAGAGCGCCGGCACGACACCCAACCAAGCATCGGTCGTACTCTCCATGCTCATTTTGCCGGGCTATACGCAGCCGTACCGCATTCTGCAGCACTGATCACAGAAGTCGCTCAGCTTACTACGAACACTCTTCCGGAGGATGCAGTGCATGACCTCCAAGACGACGTAACCACAGATGAAGTGGTAGATGCTGTCAAGGCGGGTTCCGATAACAGATCTCCTGGACCCGACGGTATACCCATCGAATTTTATAAAAATTTTCAATATATGTTGGCTTCAACATGGACGACAATCGCACAAGAGCTGATGTCACCGATGACAGTGGTCCCGAGTGCCTTTCTCGAAGGCATTATTATCCCCGTACATAAACCGCGCGGGTTATCGAGGGTCCAGGACTATCGACCAATTACTTTGCTCAACAGCGACATGAAAATATTCACACGGCTACTGGCATCGCGACTCAAGAAGGTCGCACGTTACGTCACATCCTGCGACCAGACTTCCCTAGGAGGCGACAACAACATCCGTACGGCTCTTTGCCATTACAGAGACATGATAGCATTAGCGCATTATCAGCGTCTCCCTGGCGCCTTGGCTTCACTGGACTTTAGCCAGGCTTTCGACCGTGTTGACCACTTCTATTTACGGACAGTTCTTCAGCATATGGGTTTTCCTGGCGGTATTGTCACAGTGGTTATGCGCCTGTTGAGTAGTGCAACCTCTAAAATCATGTACAATGGTCGCCTTACACCACCCCTGGTCATCGCACGATCTGTGAGGCAAGGCTGCCCTCTTACCACGATTTTGTATGCTTTCGCCTTGGAACCCCTGCTCCAGGGCATGCGCCAACGTTTGGAAGGTATGGCTGTGCACGGCCACCGTTTTTGTTGTACAGCCTACGCAGACGACATAGTACTATATCTGCGCAGTGAAGATGAAGTACGAGCAGCACTGACGTGGGTGGCGACTTACGGCGAAGCTTCGGGGAGCTGCCTCAACGTGTCAAAATGCAAGGTCCTGCTCATTGGTGAGGGCTTGCCGGAGAGATGCGCCGCCCCCCTCAGTGTCGCCGCCACTATACGGTGTCTTGGACTTGATTTCACGGCAGACCTGCGCCGCTCAGCGACTATCAATGGTAGACGCTTGCTACAGACAATCAGAGCAAATCTCGCAGATCACCGGCTACGAGCTCTCGACGTTATCCAACGCGCGCAATACGTGAACATGTATCATGCTTCCCGTATACCACACGTGGCTCAAGTACTACCAGTCCCAAATCTCCTGGCGCGACGACTGTTGATGGCTTTCGGCTCCTTCGTCAGCTCGGGGATGTTATTCAAGGTGCAGTATGAATCCCTTGCACTTCCACGAGATCGTGGCGGGGTGGGACTCATCCACGTGCCGACTCGTCTCAAGGCACTATACGTCAGCTACCAACTAAAACTTTGGCATCGTTGCCCGCACAGCCTTACTAGCCTCCTGCTTCACAACTTTGCACCGGCCTCCTTGTCCGCCCCAGTACTGGTATCGACCATTCCCACCCCCTTTTATTACATCCAACGACTTTTCCTGGAGTTCAGTTATATCTACCGGTCCTTACCACTTACACGTTCGTACCTCACGAAAACAGTCTCCGAATTGTTACGACAGTGCCGCCCGTCCAACCCCATCGAACGTAAGTATCCACACTACGTGTGGTGACACATATGGAAGGCGAGCCATGCGCGTTTTCTCGAATCAAACGTTCAATCAGCGTGGTACATCACCGTGAATGACAAACAAGTTAACCGAGATCGTCTGCACCGCATCCATCTCGCCGATTCATCCCTCTGCACCCACTGTGGAGTGGATGACACGGATGTCCACCGGTTCCACTGTGGCACAGCGTTCGACGTCGGGACACTTACGCGGCGAATTTTGGCGTTTCTTACTCGCCAGACACCGGCTCAGACCGACGTCCACATGCTTTTGTACCCCGATAAGACTTTCTACCCCTTCGCCAAAACTCACTCTGTGAATTGGATCTGTGGCCACACGATCCGCTATCTTTTTACTTCTGGCGACAAGTCTTCGCTAGGATATTGGACTTACCTCAACGAACAACACTGCGTACTGATACGCAACCCACGTTATAAGCAATATTTTTCCAATTTCTTACGGAGCACTTTCGATGACCCACCAAGTAGCTGGAACGTCCAAGCCCTGGGAAGCTGAAAACTGTATAAACCGAACCGAACTGAATAGATCTGCTACCCAGAACCCACGCCTACGCAATGAGAAGACACGTTTGGACGAGCTGGCATGCTGTAGGCGGAGACACTTCAGGAGCTCCTTTAAGAACTGGTCTTTAACTACAAGTCGCACGACGATTTTAATTTAAAAAAAAGTTTCCTTAATTATTCCTCATACTTTGTTCTTAAAGGAAAAATAAATTTGATTTTGGCTTTGAGGAACTTTTTTTGTTCCACAAGATTGCTTCTTCGCCAACAAGTCGGAGGAGATTCATTTTGTTTACTGGAAGGAGAAACCAGTATAACTGGAGTCTTTGTTTTCTTTTGAAAAAAAAACTTTTCCTTGGTTATTCCTCATAATTTGAAAAAAAAGCGGTACTAGGCGCTAGAAAAAAAAGGGGTAGCGTTAAAAAAAAAAAAAAAAAATAAAAATAAAAAAGGCGCTTCAGTCACGGACTGTTCACCGGGTACTGGCGAACTTAATAAAAAATAAAAATAAAAATAGAGAAGTGAGTGTGGTGGGCTGTTAGACTGATGATAGTTTCATACGGTGTTGGTCTCGGTTCGATTCCAACTTCTGTCGATGTTTTTTGATAGGGATAGGTAAATTCTATTCTCTTCTGGCTACCCCAAGTGAAGAAGGTATAATGGCATTGTGGTCTGACAACCACATTAAACATGATATTCTTTCTCTACCAAGTAGACGTTAGGTGGTACCACAATAAAGTAAGGAGTGGCGACATGTAGAAACTCTATCACCAGTAACTTTTCTTATACTAGTTATTTATTTCTAGTGACGAAACAAACCCTGTGTATGGTCACAGGACACTTATTCCGTCTTTTATTTGAGCTTCTGTATGTCGATAAAATTGGTTCTGAAGTGGGAATGCAACTCAGACCGCCCTTAACGCGGAATTTGATCCCTTCGTGACAATACAGCTCGACTACATGTTGTTTGTTCAAAACTGCAGATTCCTCAACATCTCCACATATAGCGCATGAATGGGTTAGAATCCTGGCCCAGTACTAAACTTTTCACTATGTATTCTCAAGCTCTAGCATGAGAACACCTATCTGTTGGTGGATAATAATTTTTATTTTTAATGCATTTTCATTCGTTGTCAACACTAACGATATCTGACGTTTTTGACTCCGATTGAGACACAGAACTATTTGCGAGATCACTGTAAGTTCAGGGATGTTATTCCGAGCTGCTGGTAGAGAAAAATTCGGTAAGTGTCGCCTCTTTGTGTATAGGCAACAACGATATGTTTGGGGTTCGATTCTCAGTCAGCACTGAACACTTTGTCATATTATTTCTAGTTCAAACATGCTCACATGTCGCTGCTGGTGTAACAAACCCATACTTAACGTTCCTTTTCTCTGGAATATAACAGCAATATGTGTAGGGTTGGAGTCCTGGAAAGGAAAAATTAATGTTTCATTTCGTCATTTCATTTAATACATCTAGCTACTGCCGAGAAAATCCGATATGTCAAAGTTGATTGTGCTTCGATAACAATCCGATTAGGTTCTGGGTTCGAATCCCTGTGCAACACAAAGCCTTACCTCACTGCATTTCAAGTAAGTTACTTGTGAAGAAGCAGTATTTAACATCTCTAGTAGTTCGTTAACAGGGACAATAGATGCTGGGTAGGAGTTCGCGACCGTTAAAAATGTTTACATTATGTAATTTTAATTTGATATTTGTTAACTGATACTCTCTAAAATCGAGGTATATCTCTCTCTCTATGCCTAGTCAGGAATGACTGTTAATTTCCGTCAGTCACGAAATCTTAGTTTCCATGACCTGGGTTTGGATCCATATGCAGAACGAGTCGGTTCTTCGTGTCATTTGAAGTTCATACATATTCTCAACTAGCTGCTCGTGAATAACGTAAATTTTTAATGACAGTTTGTGTTAAATAACACGTATGCTATGTTACTTTGAAGAGGAAATCATGAATACGACGAACTTACCACGTGCATTACCTATCTGACGTAATAATGAGAGTGCTAACATTTCAGGTATGTCAGTTATTGCAATAAATGCGAGCTTACAAGCCTTAAGGAAAGTCTTATCTGTGATGAGGTGTTCCCTGATATTTTTAGTTTCGTGGTATTACTTTACATCTTGAGTTATTGCGATACAGAGCAGTGTTTTCTAGTGGTGACTTGTTGGAACCATTTTCAATAGTTAAACGACTGTATCAAGGAGCGATTAGAGGACCTGCTAGACAGCTGCGTTATGTGGGTTGCATGGGAATCAGACGAAATGCAATCCAGGTCGTTCGGATACTTTTGAGCATGACTGTACTTCGTTAACAATCCGATTACTTGCTGGGTTTGCATCCCTGTCACAAGCTTTATATGGTGGCATTTCAATTTTAAACATGAGCATACCTTGTTCCTTGTCAATGACACCATATTAAACGTCGTTGGGGGTAGTTCTCAGGACGGTAATTGTTTTGATAGGATTCCCAGTTCAGTACAAACATTTTCGTCATTTATTTTCAGGATCTGAATTGATAACTGATACTGGTGCAAACGTCTATACTTCACGTCTCTTTGTGCCTAGTGATCCGGTCTCAATAAGGCACAAATAAAGCTTAGCTTAGGTGGCAATGGCTATAGGTGCTGGGTTTGAATCCAGGTCCATAACGACGACGTTGGTCATGTCATTTAAAGTTCAGATTTGTGTACACGTAGCTGTTGATGTGTTACGAGAACAGTGATATTACTGGTGATTCACTGTTAATGTTGAGATTTCCTTAGAGTGCTTGTTGCCGTTAATCGCGTTTTTCTACTGGTTCGTCAAGTATCCAGTTTCCAGAGCCACTCGCCGTTGAGCGACCTTCAGCACGTGTATGGAAAACCTTTTAGAGAGCGAAAAACTTTTTTGTAATTGCCGTACAGCTTTGTAACTCCATATATTGTCTCAAGTATTTAATTTGGACTAAGGATTACTGTACGATATATGTAAAATAATCCGTTTTCTCAGAACTTTTGGAAAGTCACTTGTTGTAATTAAAGTTAGTTAATGAGTGTTATGGGGTTTCTCATCGCTAAGAACGTGTTTTCTAATATGTTTTGTATGACGCTATTAGTTGATGCTTAGACTGACTGCCATAACGACCTTTGGTCTCTTAGTAGTCTCTTGCGGTACCCATTGTGTGTAGTCAAACGACTGTACCCCACGGGGTTTTGGTGTTTAGAGGACCTGCAACACAGCTACGTTATGTTGGTTGCATTCGCCAGTGACTCACTTTTTTTGCTGTCAAGTTTACATACTGAACAGTATCATACCAGTTTGTTACTGTTTTTTGTCTTTTTGATTATAGTAGTCAATGAACAGAGAAACTGTAGTGGTAAACTTTTGTTAGGAGTGGAGTGGGGAAGGAGGTCATGGAGGATGGGAGGTGAGCGCAATCAACGAGAAAACGTTTCGAAAATGTTACCCAATGTGTAAATTGTGTTGGAAGACACTAAGTTTTCTCATTCTCAAATACTGAAGAATATAGCCTGAGTAATTTCCACGTACCGAGTATGGTGCGTCAGGGCACTAACTCTGTTAGCAACACATTTTTCAGTCAGTATCCACATATAAAACTAAATGCATGTGCAAAAATGACACATAGTTCACGAGATATGACGTCATAAAACTGAGATGCTCGAAGAACAAGCTTATCCTAAAAAGAAGCCCACATTTGAAAATGAGAGCGTTTAGCGTCTACCAATCAACTTTGAAGATACCAGCCTTGGTTTTGATTTTTTGATTGATCAACATGTGAATAATTTGATATTAATGTAATGAACATAGTTAAGGTTTTGTATCTACAACAGTAAAGTTTTTATGTGAGTAACGTCACATTAATTTACTCGTAATCGGATGTTTGAAGCTCTTTTATACCTGAAAGATAGATTCTTTAATGAATCGAGGGTGTTATTCCTGGCTTACACTGGAGGGGCGATAGCAATAACAAACACATTTAAAATTCAAATCGATTGGGACTTGATACTTTTTTATTTTCATGTACATTCTAATAAAAGTTTGATAAAATTCGTCTAAATGACGACAATATATCTGCATTAAATGTGAATGAAATATTCTCTGGCTTCTAATCATGTCAGATGTTTAAAAATGCCATGAGTTTTTGACCAAGGTCAGCTTATGTAATAGAGTGACTACTGATGGGCCGCTGGTACGTCCATAATCCTTATACACTGTATCTGTCGGTCGTGACGTCACTGGTGCACATGATATCGCCACACATGGCCATACAGTGACACTGCATTCGATGAGCCCACTTCAGTCTCGCGGTCTCTGAATCCCACGCTACGCTGAACTGCACGTCGAAGTCTCAGTTAAGGAACTATATTTGGTGATCGTTGTAGCCGTCCTGATGGCATTACGTAGGCGGTTTAGCTCATAGAGCTGTTTTGATCCAGTGGCGCCGCTCCCGAATACACTTATCAAAAACTCTTTGAACCTGAGTTTCCCTCGTTGTTTGAAAGTGACGAGCTGTTTAGGCACGTCATGTTATTTTCGCAACAACAGTCATAATAAGATGAAATAGACGGCGTTTTGATAGGGCTCATTAGCCGTGAGCGTGGAGAATGTCGGAGATATTGCATTAGACGCGGCACCATTGAATCCGGTTCAGTGTCCCTGGAACATCTCAACAACAATAGCAGGAACATTCAGTTCACAATGGAACATGACGGCAGACATATTCGACTTGAAGGTTCTTATCCACGAGGTCTGACCACCACAAGGCAGGACAGCATTTTGTCCACAGTCGCATCGTAACCCCTTCACATCTGCAGTTGCATCTTGATAACAAGTAACGAATTTCCTGCTGCTTTATCTGCCATCTAGCTCCTTTGGTCAGAGACAAGCAGCAAGCAAACTAGGAAGTTACCGTCCCACCAACAACAAAAAAGGCAGCTTTTGGACCTGTGGCTTGACCGAGAAGTACAGATGGCTAACAAATGGCGTCGTATTGGGTTAATTGATGAATCTCGATTCTGCACCATCGTTGGCGAGATGTTCGAATCTTCTAATGTTTCGGAGTGGCACAGCGGTGTTACCCCTGGTGTGAAGGTATTGGGAGCCATCCGTTATGTCTTCAGGTTAGGGTTGGTCTCGACTGAGTGGACTGTAGCGGTATAAGTCCTGCAACCTCATGTGTTACGGAGCCATACTTATGAGTAAGCTTATACTCCCAAGCTCTTTGTAAATATGACTGGATTTTGTAATCACTAAAGTAAAACCAGATACCCCCTCAACTCGTGAAATTTTGGATCCTCCTCCCCTTACAGCGCCAACTACCAAGAATCAAAACAAATGTTTACGACAAAATGTACGTAGTTTTTTAATGTAGAATCTGATTGTGCAATAAAAAATGGGGGTACCCATTAGAAATTTTAAAGGTGCTTCCCGCCTCACCCGCAGAGGCTGGGGTGGTGGGCTAATTTTAGACCAGCAAACGTCCCCCTCGAAAATAATCAACTTTGTATTGTAAACACTTTTTCGTTTGAAGCTTATTTTTCGAGTTATTCTGGTTTGTCAACTTAAAATTTACATCCTGTATATACCCAAACCTTCTCTTCTGAATTAGGAAGAGGGTGTGTTTCATTCCAGTGAGGCTATTAGTGGTCTTTTTTTCACTCTACATTAGTACGGAATTGCAACGACTCTAAAATTTTCAGGAGCGATATTCGCAGCCGGGCGGCCGACACAGAGTGACAAGAAACACCTGCGTAGTAGCACTGGCAACATAGCTGCTGGCTGTCATGGATGTCCTTTTAGCATCCGGGCAGCAACTGCTCTAACTGTCCATAGCATTGACTACTGGACCGGCTGTGCTCTGTCCACGTTGGTTGGAGTGACACGGCTGGGTACGATCGATGTCCTGCCACAGACAATAGGCGCTGTGTGCACAACACGAGCACCACAGCACGCTTTTATGGCAAGGCCACCCAATGCATTGTCTTGCTAGCGTTCAGTGCCGTCCGTGTACATTTCACTGCCGCACTGTGAGGGATGACATCTGCGGCACAGTCATGGCCCTGTCCTCTACGTCAAGCTTAATCCTTCTTACTTATAACCACGAACCGTAACGATAACACAGAAGAGCGAAGCGGATAAAAATTATATTAAACATTAACGTTATCCTTTAAAATTCAACGTCCTACTGGTGTTTGTGATGCGCGAAGGTTTGCCTTGACTATTTATTTTCTGCTGGAGAAATATTGTTACATTCTGCATTTACAATAAGTAGAAAGGAATGCGTGAATCACGAACATTTATTTTTTCATACATGTTGACGATATGGACATACACATTTATTCCTGGATGAATAGTAGACGTGTAGCTTGGCTGCTGGTACATCTTACGGGCTGCTTGGTCGTGGTCCACGAAACGTTTTCGTTGCTAACGTTACGTCACCGGTGTGCTGTAAATCTTCAGAGGTGGTACCGGTTCCGCTTTCTGGTAGACTGGCTGGTTAGGCACCGGAAGGTGACATAAATACTGTGAGAAAGGGGCTTGGTAGATGGTTCTACATAAACGGCAGAGACAATTCTTCACAAAAACGTACTGTCAAACTGCCGTCTGCCAAAGATAAAACATATCTATCGGTTCCTTAGAGCTGCTACCTAAATATCGAAAAGTTTCATGGTTTCTACTTTTCTGTTTAAATTATACCAATGTTTATGTATTTCGATGGCTTCTCTATAAGAGAGTGGATCACAGTTCGTCATTGTCGATGGTATTTTTGTATATACTTCTGGTGTATATAGATACCAAAACCGGTCTTTTACATTTCCCTGCGGCACTCCTGACTACAGTCTTGTTTCATTTTTATTGTATATGTTGTCTGTTAACTCGTTTATGTGAGGCGCTATAATCTCCCCCTTCCTTCCTAATTCCAGTTATTGTCCACAACAAGCAAAGTCTTTTATGAAAAAATTGAGAGGAGTGTAGATTACAATAAACTTTCTGCTTTACTTTGCTTTTCGTGTAGTGTTGGCTCCAGTTCTTCTTGTCGAGGGGTCTGATCCTTGAAGCTGAAATTCTCACATTCTAGGTCCTCATGGTTGAATCGATCAAAATAAATTTGAAGATTGTTGTTGCAGACTTTTTGTTGTTATGTTAATATATTTTGTCAGATTTTAGTACATCATACAACCTTTTAAATTTTCTCGTTTACAAGGCCGAAATTACATTGTTCGCCCAAAATACGTCCAATTACATCATAGGCCTGCTTAACTACTACCTCACTCTGCGCTAATAAACATATTCCAAAGGGTTTACAGTTTTTTTTGACAAATGAATTTCTATTAATTTCGGTTATTATTTCTTAAGTGAATGCAGAAATAAACATAGTAAACAGTCCTAGATTGCGTAATTAATAATAGAAATTTTAAGTTCGCCAAATAATTAATAATTTCAAATGTTTCTAAAAAAATAATTTTAACTGTACATTCAGCTCTAGTACTCATCACTGTAACATTGAAAATAACATAACTCCTTTTTTATAAATTTTAACTTGAAATAATAGCATATTGTTAATAAAATTATATCAAAGTTTTCAGGATAGCAGCTTTGATAGTACTGAACTGTACAAAATTCGAAAAATAATACTGGTACCGACAACTACTGTTGAGGAAAAGTAATGCTAGAAGAGGATGTCACGTTACAGCACGGATGGTTTTTTCTGTGTTTTCTATCCTGCTGGTAAGAGAACACCACATGATGTGAACACATTTAATTCTTTTTCCTCTCCTCGTCCATCCCTTTATTACGTCAGTTGGGATTGACATTATTCGATATTTAACTTCTCTCTGTCTTCGAGTTCTATAGTTTTGACTTGGGTGCATATGACTCCAGTTGTCTTTGCGCCCTAAAACAAAACAAAACATAACATCCACCCCTTCTTAAAAAAATAATCTCTGCAAGTATGACTGTCTGGATGAAAGTCATTCAAATCCGTCCGTGTGGGAAACAAAGACTTTCTTGGGCTTTCTGGTAGCGTAACGCCAGCCTTGCTAAACCTTTCCAGTGAGCTGAATTTCGCGACAGAGCGTCCCCGTCAGTATCTCTTCGAAATATTTGTAGTGAAACTTACACTGGCCTATTAGAGCGATTGGCAAAGTTGTTTTTCGATGAATGAGAGATTTTCCTACTCTTCCAGCTTCCCGAACCATTAGCTCCACCCATGCTCTCTTAGAGGTCCTCGGGGTAACGGCCACCAGCTGGCGTCTCGGGAAGATCTATCTTGGATGGGGGGCCGAAGGGCTAAGCAAGGATGTTCCTCAGAAGGAGCTTTGGTACATTTTGTGGTTCTGTCATTGAAAGCAGACATTTGTCTTTATTTAGAAAAATGCTTCCTTGATTTCGCTGATTGTTGGGGAGTGTTTTCCATTTCGAATCGTGGAGTTTTCGAGTGATTCTTGTAAGTGAGGCCTGTACTGGAATTATTCCTTTGATCGTACCAATATGGACCATGTGCCATCAGTACTGGTGCTTCTTTACTTGAGATTAACCTTGAGTTTATTTAAAAGCAGTGCTGTTTTCAACTTTATTGCATGAAGAAGCTCTTGTTAATTAATACCTTACCAAATTTTGAGCGAAAGCTTTCAGTTCATCTTAAGCCTCTTTTTTACACCATCATCTGTTCCAGTGTGACATTTTATATCATTCTGCTACTTCGCCTATGTTTCACGTGTCTTTCTTTTTATAGTAGCGAAGAAATATTCTCCCCTTTTGTGTCGATTTCCAATTTTCACATAACTACTTCTGAGCTCACGCAAGCTATTGTTTTCCCTTGTAACTTCTTTTAAGCCATACGTCTACAACCGAAAGACTATATAAACTTTATTGTTAATCTAATGTTAGATCTGGTCTTCCACGTGAGTTACCAGCCACTGTAATAAATTCACAGTCTTAATAAGAGTTTTCTTTCAAATGCAGTACAACGATGCATCCTCTAAATGTTCCCATGAAAGCAGAAGATTTGGATTTGTAATCGGTTTTTATGCATTATGAGTGTTTCTGAGGGCATATCATCATCGGTCAGTCGAACGATATTAATGGCATGTGACGGTTGCCTAAGTTCGTCATTACTGAGTCCTTCTTGGTTACTAGACGTAAGTAGAGCAGTGTCAGAGTTAAACTGGAGTAATGATAGCCTATATTTCATTTCTCCTGCCATATTGAAAATTGGGTAACTGCCTTGCACTCATAGGTTCTTGCCAATTTCTTAAATAAAATACTCGCGTAGGGATAGTAAGCTTATGCTCTTACCTTTGCATGGGAGACAAGGACAAGAAGCGGTCTGCTCGAGTGATGCTTTCTCGATCTGTGCTGATCTGTGAACATAATCTTTCCAGTTTCAACGAAATTTATTTTATTCGAACTCAGAATATGTTCAAGAGTTCTGCAGCAAACCTATATTCCCGATGTCGGTCAGTAATGTAGCGGGTCCGTTCTTTTACCCTTATTAAATGCAAGAGCCACCTGCCCTTTCTTCCAGTGGCTTGGGACTTGGCACTGGGCTATATATTCGCGATAATTGCACGACAAGAAGGGGCCATTCCACACTGTAAAACCGAATTGGGATTCCAACCGAGCCTGGCGACTGTTTTTTTCTCAACTCATTCAGTTACCTCTGTAGTTCTGTGATGACCAACACTACGTCTCAAGACGGGAGTCTTCATGATGAAATAAAACTACGGTATATGTATGTATGATCCTTCCGTGTGAACTATTTCTTAATTACTTTGGCACTGTCCATTTCCACTGTCCGAAGTTCCCCGAACGGGGCCTCCCGACCAATAATGCCGCACGATCATTTCATTTTATTTCATTTCATGGCAAACCAGGGCGGGGAGGAACAAAGATTTTCTACCCTTTATCAAAAAAGTATGTGATCATATTGAGAAGATTTTACAGAAACATAACATCAAAGTGGTTCTTAGACCAATAAAGAAAGTAGGTCAAGTTGTTGGGGCTGTAAAGGATCTCTGCCAACGTTCGGGGCACATACAGTAGAATTCCATGTACTTATGGTAAGATCAGCATTGGATCCATAAAGGGAGGTTTGAATATACGGAAGAAGGATCTTAAATGACTGACAACTACGGAAATTTTTTTTAAGAAAAGATTATTTTTTTCATTTTCCGCTGGTTCTTAAATGGTTCAAGGTTCATCTAAGTGTGTTCTGTATATGAAACTTTATGAAACGCAGTTTGTTTTTTGCCATACGCGTTTCGCTTCCATTATTTGTAAATCACCTTCAGTGGCTTGTAATACATGTTTCATTTTACACATGTAATAAATGTGTTATGTCGTATCTCCAATACGTTGCTACGTTACATTTTGTCACGTTTTTCTCTTGTTTTTCAGATTAGAAACAACTGTTGTAGCACAGTTATCATGATGTTAAATTATCGTTTGACGTCACTTACGATTTACAGTATTGTTAGTCCATATTCGTTCATATGTGTGGTCAGGGAGAGATGTTCATTGGGGCTTCATTCTCCAGCTGGCCGACTTCTGTCGTTTCTTCACTCACATTTATTACACCACATCATTTGCACTTTTCATTCTGTTATCTATGTGTGTGTGATTACAGAGAGTAGTGTTATCAACTGTCCCTGTGTGTTTATATTCCGCATTTTGTTTGTGATGTGTGTGTGGTTTGATATTTTGATTTGTGTGTGCGTGTGTGTGTGTGTGTGTGTGTGTGTATTTTGTTGTGTTCCTTGTGAGTGTGTGCTTTTTTTTTAAATATGTAAGTGTATTATAAGTGGTTAATCGTGTGTGTGTGTATTATGTTTCAGATTATTATTTTTGTGGGTAACATGGTCGGGGAGTTAGTGCTTATATTAATTTGGTCATTAAGTACTTTCTTTCCCATTGGAAGGGCTCTTCGCATGTGAAAGTTTTTTTGTAATGACTGGAGGTTTTATATTCTGATTGTTCACGCTAATAATTTTCATGTCTTGTTACATGTTGGATGATTCATGTCCATGTTTTATTAGGTGTTCTGCAAAGCTAGACTGGCTGTTCTCATACTTCCAGCATGTTATATGTTCTATATATCTAGTTTTGAAATTCCTGCCTGACATCCCCAAATCAATAATAAGCACTAACTCCTTGATCATGATAGCCATTAAGCGCTAATCAAACGAAAATCACCTACATGTACATCACACAATGAAAAGTGCCAGTGATTGGTTATAATAAATGTGGGTGAAAAAACTCCAGCTGGAGCATGACTAACGAATGAACACTCATCCAGGGCCATATTACGGACTAATATTGACTAACACAACTGTAAATCGTAAATAACACCAAACGATAATTTAACATCATCATAACTGCGCTGCAAAGGTTGCTTCTAATCTGAAAAACAACAGAAGAATTTGACAAAATGTAACTTAGTAACATACTGTGACTACTACACTTTATGTGTTACCAACCACTGAAAATGCATCACAAAGTGAAGTGGAACACATATGGCAAAAAACTAACTGCCTTTCATTTAGTAGCATAGACAGATCAATTTTATCTATAGTGACGAACTGTTATCCATGGCTACACAGAGAAGCCATCGACATATAAAATCTGTTCGGTAAGATCGTAGTCAGATTAATTAGTAAAGTGTTTGATAACAAACTAAAACATATACATTCGTCATATATGAATAAAAGCAAAATGCGACTACAGTTAATTATACGTCCAGTCACTTTGTGTGGTGGCTGGTGGATTTTATTTTGTTGTTTAAATGTAGAATGTAATGTAGAAAAGATGCATTTCCTGGCCGATTAACCATATGTGGGGTGGCGGGTGGAATTAATTGTTATATAAATGTTCCTATTATTTATGATGTCTTTTGCCGTTCTCAACACTGGCTCTCTAACTACAATATTGGCAACCAGAAAGTGATTAGCAAAACGTAAAGCATGTAATTAGAATTCCTAGTGCCCACTTCATCTGAGAAATACACTTATAGCTACAGCTTGTAGCTCTGAGGAATTAGGAGATTGTCTGGGATTCATAATCAAAAACGATTCTCTAAAAATGTTCACTATATTCTGAAAGTCACAGACAAAAAAGAATTCACACAATCCAACTAACAGAGCAGTTCAGAGTCTAATGCGCTGAAGCAACTATAACTGTTCAAATTAAATGTTTAAATGAATGCTCGCCATAATTTGATGATAATGTTCATCAAACGCCACGCTAAATAATGGTAGAATGTCTGTCCCGCTGTGCCACGTGAAAATACGACATACGCAAACTGAAGATAGATCATTAATGTCATTCCAGAATTAACACTTCACTCGAAAACGATTTCATGGTTACGCGTATCCCGAGTAACGGTATCCAAGGCTGTTTATAGCAATGATACCGATGCGATGCGACTCCCGGCACAGATGGTGCGCTAATCAGCGTCTGGAGAGAACTGGGGACTTACTTCCTCGCGCAGCGTTTTTATATATAAAGCCGCGGTGCGGACAGCTAAGGGAACGCCTGATCAAATCGGCTCTCCCGACTAACCGCTGGGCTAGTAATGCGCCACTTTACGTTATCGAATAAATCATTGCTTCCTTTGCTGACGGCCAATGAAGCTCTCAATTTAAATGTGCAATCAGCACACAGGTAAGTAATCATAATAAAAGTCTGACGAGGCTAAGTCAATTATTTTGGGCTAGAGAATTAATTTAATTACACTACATGCAGTAGACGAGCTCTGAACTTGCCCTTTGGAGATACGCTATCGCTATAGTTTTATAGTTATTCAGTTGAAACTTCTCACATCTTTATGATTATAGCGGGTCTCCGTTCTACGTAAGTTTAAACATCCTAGCCTTATTTATTCGCCTACTTAATCTATCTTGCTTCCTTAATTTCTAAGACAAAAACCAGAAAATTATGAATTTCAACTAAAATTTAAATTTGTGAGATCCAAAATACTGTTTCTACTAAATTATTATGAAAAAGGAATCTAAATATAAATTTTTAAGTTTCTAGCTCTTTTCTGTTGCGCCAATGATTTTTACAGAAAAACGTCCAAATTTCGAAAATGGTTAAAGTTATTTAACTGATATTCAATACATACTGATTTAGTATTACTCCTGACATGTTAGAAACGTTTCAGGTTATTGACTTGATTTTTAAAGTATTGCGCAACATTTATGACGTCAGAGCTAGTTACAGCGGACTAGGCTGGCACACAATGGAAAGACTGATGTGAATTTTATACGGCATGAGTAGGCTGCTTCCCTACATCACCCTCTACTTAATTTTTTTAAAATGTAAATGGGAAAAAGAAAGAAAAAAATTAATTACAAAAAGGGAACCAAGAGTACAGCTTAACTCCCTACGAACATTAAAATTTAAATGTAAACATATAGAAATATTAAAAGTAAACTGATTACCTACTTCAATTATTTAAATTTGTGGCATGTTCACTGCCTCTTAAACAACATTATCACTCAAAATTTAAGCAAAATCAAAGAAACACTTTGGCATAGATATTGCCTTAGACAGACAAACACATAAAATATGTAAAATTATGATAATCTTAAATCCATGAAATACATTTTTAAATACACAAATTCAAAGAAAATAACACAGTTATTCATGATACATAAACAGATAATTATACCTTAGCAGTCTTTTCTAAACCTGAAAGAAAATTTCACAAATCATGACAATTTCATTTTTACACACATGATTGTAGCCGTTTTGGCTTGCGATCTACACTTCCATTCACAAGGGTCGAGGAGGGGAAGTTGCTATGGTGTGCGTCCTTCACATTCACTCTAAATTACATGGGGAAAGGGGAGGGGTCACTGTGAGTTGTGTCCAAGTCACTCCACGCTTTCACGCAGCTACCAGGCTGCTATTATCTGGTTTGTCCTCTAGAAGAAACAAAAAGAGTGCCTCAGACTCTGTTCACTTAATATCTAAGGGTGGGTCACAATGAAATGGGGGTATATACATTTTAACTTTCAATATGTTGCTGGAACAAAGTTAACAGAACTTTTTCAATTTTACTCCCGCGGTTACTTAATTGTCATAAAATCGGTAAACAAATGGCTCAAAACACCGTTAGTCACGTACTAGAGAAAATGTATACTCAAGGCATACAATCATAAATCCTATTTAATTTCAATTTATTATTTCTGGGCCGGAACACTGAACCAATGCTCGGTACATTCCTGACAAATCTGTATTTTATTTACTTAACTGACTCATCTTCGATTACTTTATTCTTAGAGATTGTATGAGTGTATTTTATTAGTAGTTGTCTTCTCAGCTTCTTTGTACATGTGAGTAACTTGTGGGAATAGTCCAGTTCTGAGTGTTCAAAACACACTACGTTTAGTTGACTACTAAATCCACTTATTGGTCCCCTGCTGCTGTGTCAGTTCCACATCTGCAATTATGTACTTACTTCATCGAAGTGTATTTATGCTGAGCTATATATAATGTTTCACGTCTGCCATTATGTTACTCAAATATGTTACTAGTGTATGTACTTATTTAACACTCACTCTATTAACATTTAAAGCATAGGATAGCACATTTATTTCATATCTACAGTGTACTGCAGCTGATCAGTTTCCTCACGTGGCAATCCATTTCCACTCGATCGGACGCTGAAACCACAGCTAGTCTCTCTCGACGTACCACTAAAGTGCATTAAGTAATTATGGCTGAGCGTAATGCTAAATTCCTTAAACCTATAGGACACCATGAGCTGCTCTGTCTCATCTAACATAAGGGTACCTATGGTCGTATTCACGCCTCCAACTCATAACCTCAATACATGTAGGTGTGTCCTGTCACACACTACACCAAATAACGGCCAGCTCCAACCTTATAAATATTTCAAAGACGTGTCCTTCACGTCTCAACCACAAACACTGTTCAATTCCATTACACTGCAATTCCTTGCTACACAAGGTGAGTTCACTCTTACAACTTATCTGCATATTTTTCATAATACTAAGCAATCTCATTTACTATTAATTAGTTAGCTCTACATCATACAATAGGTTTCACTGCAACTTCAGATCCTGCTTATAATCGAACTTGTATATATTTTTTATTTAAATATTGATGGTGGACCATTTCCAATAAAACAACAACTTTGTACTTATAATATTACCAGGGTTCTATACATACTTGTTACTCAAATTCCTTTGTATCTTAATTACATCATACTTCTCTGTTGTTTAAGTCACTGTCAGGTTTGTCACATTAGGTATTTTCTCCACTAATCGGTGGATAGATTGATTACAGAACTCATGGCTTGATAGCCATGTCGGAAAATTTTCGTATTGGAAAGAATGGGTCAACATTTTTCTAGACAGGAAAGATGAAGAATGAGTGAGACCTGAAATGGAAAGAAGATCTCACACAGCTGGGACTGCACAGCTGCCACACTGTGTATAGGTTACAGAACAACCTCCTCCATACAGAATTCATTAGTTTTATATTGACTTGATAACCATAACGGAAAATTTAATGTGTTGGAAAGAAGAGGTCGAAATTTAAGGTGGGTAGAAAAGACGAAGAGAGAGTGAAATCTGAAATGGGAAAGAAGATCTCACACAGCTGGGACTGCACAGCTGCCACACTGTGTAGAGGTTACAGAACAACCTCCTCCCTACAGAATTCATTAGTTTATTATTGGCTTGATAACCATAACGCAAGATTTTAGTATTTGAGAGTAACAGCCGAAATTTTGGTGGATAGGAAAGATGAAGAATGAGTGAGACCTGAAAAGGAAAGATCTCACACAGCTGAGACTGCACAGCTGCCACACTGTGTAGAGGTTACAGAACAACCTCCTCCCTACAGAATTCATTCACTACCTATGAACTTCTTTAGGTCGATCACGTTCCTGAGACCTAATAGCTTTTGACTCTTAGGGTACTCTAGCCTATATGCATTGGCATGTGGTTTTCCTATGATCCTAAAAGGTCCTTGGTATACGAACATGAATTTCTTTGTTTCTGCATTTATTTTCTTTGATTTTTCATTGGTTTTGACAAGGACTAACTGACCTATTTCAAAACTGGTGGGTACAGCTTTTGCGTCATGACGCTTCTTCCTTTCCAATGCTCTTTTTCTTATATTTGCCCTAGCCATTACCTTCTTCTCGTCTGTGGATACTTGCGTTAGAATAGGAAAGTCTACCATATCTGCAATCACATTGTGCGGTTCTTGGCCAAACCAATTCACACGGCGCAAAACTAGTTGAATCATGCCTTAAGTTGTTAATTACATTCTCAAAATACTTCATGTGCTCTGCCCAACTTGAGTGTTTCCGAGCACAATAAGTCCTGCAAAGCCTGTTCAATTCTCTCATAATACGTTCACTCATATTTCCTTGGGGGAAATACGCAGATATTTTCAGATGTTTCACTCCGGCCTTATCCAGACATTATTTAAATCTGTCAGAAGTAAATTGAGGCCCATTGTCTGACAGCAAATTCTTCGGAACGCCAACGTTCACGAAGAAATCTTTTTCCAACTTTTCTACCAACGTTTTTGTATTTGCTCTTTTAATTGGGTATAGCTTACAACATTTACTAAATCCATCCACAACAACAAAAACATGGGTACACCCACCTCTCGAAGCAGGAAGAGGGCCAAACAAATCACAAGCCAGTAATTCTAGCGTTTCAGTTGGCTCTACTGAATGCATATCCCCTTGTATTCTGGTGTTAGCAGTATGGACTTTCTGGCACACTACACAAGATGCTAGACGCTTGGCAACACGGCGGTACATGTTGTTAAACACAACCTTCTCTTTTAATTTTGCAATGCACTTCCGTGGAACGTAGTGCCCATACCTCAGGTGTGCATAGTCGATTAGTAAGTCTACATGTTGTGAGGGAAAGCACAGCTTCCACTCAGAAACATCTACCTTTTTCCTCCTAAACAGAATACCTTTATGCAGACTGTAGTATTGCGAAACCTTATGATATCTCGCATCTCCCAAATAGCTCTTTACTAATTTCAGCTGATCATCTGCATTCTGCTCACGTCTCAAGTTCTTAATCACCCTCTTTAATGCACTTTCTTCCTTTACTCCGTGCAACGCAAACATTCGTACTTCACTTCTGTTGCTGTAATTCCCGCGTCATCACAGAGCTCCGCACTTCTAAATAACCCATCAGCTACCAGATTGTCTTTCCCTTGAATATATCTAACCTCAAGGTCAAACTGCTAGAGATACAATGACCATCTTACCAAACGAGCATTCCTCAACTTACAGGTCTTTACAAAGGTCAACGCCTTATGGTCACTGTAAACAGTTATCTTGTGACCTAATAGATACTGCTCAAACTTCTGTACCCCAAATACAATTGCCAATGCTTCCAGTTCTGAGATGCCATATTTTATCTCTGCTGCCTGTAAAGATCGACTTGCGAAAGCTATAGTCTTGTGCACTTCTTGTTCGTTCTCTATTTCTACTTGGAATACCTCCACAGCTATACCATAGCCACTAGCATCAATAGACATACAGAATGGTTTTTCAAAATCAGGATGATGTAAAATAGGACTATTAATTAAAGATTGTTTAAGCACCTCGAACGCCTGTTGACATTCTGCTGTCCAAACCCAAGGGGTATTCTTTTTCAGCAGGAGGTGAAGACAGGGCGCATTAAAAGCCTGATCACTAACATGACGCCTATAAAAGCCGAAAAGACCGAACATCGATCTCAACTGCTTTTTGTTTCTGGGAGCCTCAAATTTTTCAATGACTGCTATCTTGCCTGGATCAGGCAGAATACCTTTTCCACTTATCATATATCCCAAGAAACCTATTTCCTCTTTAACGAACTCTGTCTTTTCAATCTTCAGTTTCATGCCAACTCTCTCAGTAGCCTCTAACACTTCCTCTAATAAAACCATGTGTTCTTCCCAGGTAGGAGTTCCTATTAACAGATCATCTACGTAGACTGTTATTTTATTACTTAAGGCTAGTCCTAAAACATGGCACATCACACGTACGAAGGCACAAACAGAGATTTTAAGTCCGAAAGGTACCACACGGTATTGGTAACAAACTCCTTCGTACAAGAAAGCTGTGTACTTCCTTGAACTTTCCGCCGGTGGCAAATTCCAATATCCACACGTGATGTCCATGGAAGTTAAGAATTTTATTCCCCGGAACTTTGGCAATAACTCGTCCATGTTCTGCGGTCTATCACTTTCCCTAACCACTATTTCATTCAACCAACGAGCGTCCAAGACCAATCTGAGACTCCCGTCTCTTTTTGGTACAACAACAAGAGGATTATTGTACTCACTGACCGCTTTTTCAGTGACACCCCACCATTCTCTGTATTTCCTTTCGAACCGCCTCTTCCTAGCTACATGTATTTGGTATGGCTTCCTTAAAAAAAACTTGGCCAGGTTTCACCTTTAATTGACATTCTTAACCTTTGACCACGCCAGGTCGATTTGAAAATACCTTATGATGCCTTTTTTAAATCCTGTCTCAGTTCTTCCTTCTGTTTAACTGAAATTTTATCGATTTCCTGCAATTTATCTTCTATCTTGTCCAAAATAATTGCTTCTTCTTCTTCTATGTTTAGCTTACTTTTACTAAGATTAACACCTTCGTCCCAATATCTCCAATTTTTCAGAACTCTTATAGGAAGCTCCCAAGTTTCATCCTTAGTTACTACATGTTTATCACTAAAAGGTACTGTAATTACTCCGGTTATCGGCAAGAACATTTTTAACTGGCTTCTTTCAAAGTCAACAACACTCTGATATATTCGACAAGAAATCTATGCCAATTAAAACCTCAATACAATTAAGCATGGATGATCAATTAAATTACCATTAATATTAAAGGGCAGTAAAGCTTATTGCTTTACCGGTTTTGACAGCTTGCCAGTAGCACCAATTATTCTTAGTCCTGATACCCTCATTACGGTAAGCTTGTCTTTACTGGGTAATGCATCAAAGAAGGACTGAGAAATCGCACTCACCTCACTTCCACTGTCTAAGAGACAACGTACATTGATACCCAACATATTCACTATTATTATAGGGTGGCTTATTCTAGGTTGTACAGGTTGTTCCTCAAACTCATCCAATAGTTCCTTCTGTATTTGTCTCCAACTAAAGTGATCGACATCTGTCTTTATTACATTTAGGTCAAAGTGTGTAGGGGTTCCCTGAATTACATTATCAGCTGCCTTTTCCAGTCGGTCTATTAATTTCAAATCGAAACACCGCATGACTTCATTACACTTAGTTTGCTGAACATGACCCAAATTACTGTAGTCTGAGCGATTCTGCGCCTCCAGACCGGGCATAACACTAGTTACAGCTAAACCACTTTCACTATTATGGTCTGGTTCCTTCTCAAGTGACAACTGGTCACAGCTACTGAGTTCATCGACCCCCAACAGGCTATCCTCTACATTCTCACTTACGTCCTGTCCTAAATCTATTAGTACAGTATAGTATCAACATCCTGCACAGGCACTTTAGATAAGAGCACATCATCCTCATCGTAAATATAAGCATGAATTTCTTCTGCTTCTTCACCTGACAATTCAGTATTTTGTAGCTCTTCCCTACTGTCACACTGCTGCGCCTTCTCTTTCTCTTCCCACTTAGAAAGCGTCTCTAACACGGTATCTATCAAATACTGTGAGTGATCTAATATTTCTGCTGTAGCCTTAGATGCTACCGACCCCTCATCCACATATTCAGTCTAAGTATTTTGATCTGTCTCACCAGTTACTGTAATTACTAGCTTAGGAAAAGTAACCGCCTGGTGAGCGCCAGTGTCCTCATAGCCGGGAACTAGTTTTCCTGCCTCGGCCTACTACTGTTTCCTTTATTTCCATTATAGTTAACTGGCACAGCATTGCTTTCTGCACTGTTGTTTACCTGCATAATTTTGTTCGAAAAACAATCACTATCATTTGGATGCCATTGTTGGTTCTGATAATTATTTTTCCAATTCCTACCTCTCTTAGGATGGCGAACACCTACTGTTCTGATGTTTACATTGCCATTCTGCTCGTTCTTAAAATTACTACTAGTGTTATTACCATTTCTGTTATTACGTGCTTGCTCCTCACTGGCAGCAACACGCTCTACACGTTCCAAATATTCAATGAAACGATTCAGATTGTCTCTAGGGGCAGATATAATTCTAGTTTGCCAATACCACGGCAGTTTGGCTTCAAGACCTAGTATTATCATTTCAGGTTTTAGCTTTCCGGCCAAATGTGACAAACGTGAGATCCATGTCCTGGCCAACTCTTTAATAGATTCCTTGTCTGCATTGAAGCGTTTCCCACTCCAAAATTCTCTCAACACTTAATTTTGCTTATTGCTAGACCAATACTCATTAATGAAAGCTGTTTTAAATTCCGCCAATGTACACTTCAACATAACGTCAGCTGACCAACGCATGGCGTCACCTGCTAAATGGCTTCTAATAAATGAGATTTTCTCTTGTTCAGACCAAGTTGGTGGAATCACATCTTCAAAATCGTTCCAGAAATCTAGTGGGTGGATATTTTTATCTGTATCGAACCGCAAGAACTGCCGACACCCGATAAAAGCGGCGTTTAAAGCTACAGCTTGTTGCACACTACCATTACCAGAAGTTACTGAAGCTTCTTTGCTCTCAATGTTAGTAATGTTAGTACTAATATTTTCTACTCTCATTTCAACATTATATACTCTTTGCACAATATGAGTAGCATCAGTTTTGATTGCATCTACTTCTGCTTGACATATGTTTACTTTTATATTAACATCTTTAAACCTATCTGAGCGCAGTTCAGATTCCACCTCGATCTTTTCTGTTAACTTGTGCTCCAGCTTCGCATC
This sequence comes from Schistocerca nitens, assembly GCF_023898315.1. Classification (NCBI taxonomy): domain Eukaryota; kingdom Metazoa; phylum Arthropoda; class Insecta; order Orthoptera; family Acrididae; genus Schistocerca; species Schistocerca nitens. The sequence goes on along the minus strand of NC_064619.1, from coordinate 487,995,901 downwards.
TTCCATTTGTAAGTCTCTGTGAACCTCAGCAACTTCGGATTTTACAGTTTTATACATTTCAGAAACTTGTTGAGCAACCTTTCTCTTAATATCCTCATGGTTGTAATCAATTTTATAATTTAAACTGTCCAGATCCTCTTTCAACTTATTGCAAACAGTCTTGCAGGTATTGTCCATTTCCTCCAATCGTTTATTAAAATTAGTTTGGCTGGCCACAATCTCATACCTTAATTCAGCATTACTGCTTTTGACCTCAGTTATTTCAGACTTTAATTCAGCATTACTGGTAGCTATTGCTTGTAATATAACATTTAAATCAATAGCCCCAGTATCTTTGTGTTGCTCACTAGCTGGTTTTTTACCACACTCAGGTGACGAAAAACTAGATCCAACACCAGAATCATCAAAACTAAATGAAACTTCTGATTGATCAGTCATATCTAACTTCTCCTGTTTAAACTCTACCACCTCTGATGACTGTTTCGTTTTTAACTCATCAGATAAACTATCATCGAATAAATTAACAATTTTTGCATTCTGCTATACTACAGGGGTCTCTACTATTGAATCATTGCCCCTTGTCACACTACTGTCAGGAGACAATACTTCATATTTCACTTTAACATTACTATTTTCATGCATTTTTACACTTGAATCGTTGTCTGGATTTACAGTTCCCTCAACAGACATAGGTTCTGATTTATGTTTAACTTCAGTTTCTTCTGGCGGTTGCATCGCCGACAATCTTTTAGTACAGGTTAGTAAAATTTTTAACAGCTTTTCACTTAACTCAGTTCCTTCTGCACGACGTATGGCGTTGCCGGCGCGGCGTACCAAGTTTACTGATGCGACGCGGCGCATTGAACTGCAGACGGCACTTCGACGGCTGCTGTGTGGCCCGCTACTGCAGGCGCGGCTCCGGTTGCTACGGTGGACGACTGCGGTGAGGCGAAACTGGCTTCTCACGATGCCGGCAGTGCCGCTAGGCTCAGTGCCAGCTCCGTCAAACCAGATGCGTTGTTAATCCAATTGCGTCGTCCACATGCACACGTAACACTATCACTGATCTATTACTCAGATGCGTGTCGCATTTCACTCCTGAATCCCAATATTTAAAAATCACTTTCACTTTTACTCATTTTCTTTCCCGGACGATGCACCATATGTGGGGTGGCGGGTGGAATAAATGTTGTTATATAATGTGTTTCGTATTATTTATGCTGTATTTTGCCATTCTCAACACTGGCTCTCTAACTACAATATTGGCAACCAGAAAGTGATTAGCAAAACGTGAAGCATGTAATTAGAATTCCTAGTGCCCACTTCATCTGAGAAATACACTTATAGCTACAGCTTATAGCTCTGAGGAATTAGGAGATTGTCTGGGATTCATAATCAAAAACGATTCTCTAAAAATATTCACTATATTCTGACAGTCACAGACAAAAAAGAATCCACACAATCCAACTAACAGAGCAGTTCAGAGTCTAATGCGCTGAAGCAACTATAACTGTTCAAATTAAATGTTTAAATGAATGCTCGCCATAATTTGATGATAATGTTCATCAAACGCCACGCTAAATAATGGTAGACTGTCTGTCCCGCTGTGCCACGTGAAAATACGACATACGCAAACTGAAGATAGATCAATAATGTCATCCCAGAATTAACACTTCACTCGAAAACGATTTCATGGTTACACGTATCCCGAGTAACGGTATCCGAGGCTGTTTATAGCAATGATACCGATGCGACGCGACTCCCGGCACAGATTGTGCGCTAATCAGCGTCTGGAGAGAACTAGGGCCTTACTTCCTCGCGCAGTGTTCTTATATATAAAGCCTCGGTGCGGACGGCTAAGGGAACGCCTGGTTAAATCGGCTCTCCCGACTAACCGCTGGGCTAGTAATGCGCCACTTTACGTTATCGAATAAATCATTGCTTCCTTTGCTGACGGCCAATGAAGCTCTCAATTTAAATGTGCAATCAGCACACAGGTAAGTAATCATAATAAAAGTCTGACGAGGCTAAGTCAATTATTTTGGGCGAGAGAATTAATTTAATTACACTACATGCAGTAGACGAGCTCTGAACTTGCCCTTTGGAGATACGCTATCGCTATAGTTTTATACTTACTCAGTTGAAACTTCTCACATCTTTATTATTAAAGCGGATCTCCCTTCTACTTAAATTTAAATACCCTAGCCTTATTTATTCGCCTACTTAATCTATCTTGCTTCCTTAATTTCTAAGACAAAAACCAGAAAATTATGAATTTCAACTAAAATTTAAATTTGTGAGATCCAAAATACTGTTTCTACTAAATTATTATGAAAAAGGAATCTAAATATAAATTTTGAAGTTTCTAGCTCTTTTCTGTTGCGCCAATGAGTTTTACAGAAAAACGTCCAAATTTCGAGAATGGTTAAAGTTATTTAACTGATATTCAACACATATTGATTTAGTATTACTCCTGACATGTTAGAAACGTTTGAGGTTATTGACTTGATTTTTAAAGTATTGCGCAACATTTATGACGTCAGAGCTAGTTACAGCGGACTAGGCTGGCACACAATGGAAAGACTGATGTGAATTTTATACGGCGTGAGTAGGCTGCTTTCCTACAACTTGCTTGGCATCTCTGAAGCATGTTTGATACCACGTTTTTCGCGTATTCACGTGGAAGACACGTACAAATGTGTCGAATTTGCGTTGACAGCTGTTTCAAAGTGAAGATCTCTTTCTGCTGCAACTTTGATACAAGACCATATACTCTCAATAGGATTAGCGTTAGGTGACCGTGAGAGCCAATCCCGTACCTGCACATATTTCTCCTTCCTCCATCCGCTGCAAATCTGGCTGCGGTGCTTCGGATGACGGTCCTCCTGCAATATAAAATCTTACTTTTTGTCGACGATCCAATGTTTGGCATTTGGCATCAAACATCGTTGATAAACGCGGCGAGTACGTTGCTCTCATGTCTTTTCTTGTATATCACAGACAATAATTCAAAGTCAGTAAATGCTTTATGGTTTCTGCACGAAGGACAAACGTTCACTCTATTGCTTTATGAAAGAACTAAGGCGATGTATCTGAGCAATAACTAAGGTGATATCTTTTACCATATGCATGTAATGCCGATCACGCTCTTATTCAGCACACTGTATGAATCTGAGGATAATTTTAACTGGAAAGTAGAAGACATGAAAGTTAGTGATAATGGACAGTAGCTTTACAGATCTATAGATAAGTTTAATCTTTCACGGATAACAGTCCGACAGTCAAGTTTTATCTCCGACAATGACTGTCTCTGTCGACCACGTGCAAACATCTTCATCGCTCCTTTTTCACACTACGCATGTCGCTCTCCGACGTCCGACTCAACAATCGGTAAGACTCAACTCTGCACGAAACGTTACGAACGACAATGATTCATGGAATACTGCTATTCAATCTGGAAAATCTACCAGTAGTTAAGACATCCGATGGTGAAAGCCTTCTTTGTATAAACGTGTGGCTACCACACCAGTGCAATACAGTTTTAATAAATAAAGTACATCTAATTTCCGTGGAAGTTATAGTTGCTGTAACGATGCATTATCGAAGTAGTATTCTGACTATTAGACTGTGGTAGAGTTTCTACATTTTCAGACAGTGTTTTTGATTCAATACAAGCAGATTTGATTGATGATTCCGAAGGTTTTTGCTATTTCTTATTGAAATAATAAGATTCGTAGGCTGAGATACATGTAACGGTTTAGGCGTTGGTCGGGAATGAATACACTGATCAGCCGGAACATTATAACCACCGGCAGTTGTCCTCCTTTTGCACGGACAACGGCGGCGACGCGTCGTCGTATGGAAGCAGTGAGGCCTTGGTAGGTTGCTGAAGGGAGTTGCAACTACGTCTGTTCACCCGAGTCACTTAATCCCTGTAGATTTCAGGGAAGGGGGCGATGAGCTCTGAGGACACGTCCAATCCCGTCCCAGGTGTGTTCGACCGGGTTCAGATCTGGCGAGTTGGGGGCGAGAACATCTACTGGAAGTCGCCACTAGGATCCTCGAACCACTCCACCACACTCCTGGCCTTGTGAAATGGTGCATTGTCTTGCTGAAAAATGCCACTGTCACTGGGAAACATGATCATCATTAAGAGATTTACATAGTCTGCAGCTTGTGTATGATACTCCTAGGCCGCCATGGTATCTTGCACGAGCTTCTCTGGAATCATCGATGTCCACGTTAATGCTCCCCAGAGCGTAATGGAACTTCCGCCAGGTTGTCTCCGTCCATCATTACAGCTGTCAAAGAGCTGTTTGCCTGGGAGACAACAAATTCGCACCCTCTCATCGGCATGATGAAGAAGATTTCGGAATTCATCAGACCATGAAACGCTACGCCACTGCGGCAACTACCAGTGCCGTTGGTCACGTGACCATTTCAGTGGTACTTGCTGATGTCGTGCTGTTAATGTTGGCACATGCATGGGTTATCTGCAGAGGCTCATGATTAGCAGTGTTCTGTGCACACTGCGTGCAGACGTACGTCTACTACACTCAGAATTAATGTTCGCCGTCTGTCCTCCTATTTTACCAGGCTGCCCAGAGTATGCGGTTCGAAATCTCTAACGATAGGTGGTCGCCCAATCCCAGGTGTCTCGACGTGGTTCCATGTGCGTTTCGACTCACCACAGCACTCCTAGAACACTCGACAAATCACGCAGTTTCCGGAATGCTAGTACCTAGCCTCCAGGTCATCACAATCAGCCCTCGGTCAAACTCAGATTCATAGTGCAACTTCTCTATTCTACATACGGTCAGCACGCTCACTGATGCTACATGCACGGTGTGTGACTAACTAGCAGTCATTCCTCACCAGGTGGCGCTGCAGTCATCTGGACGAGTCTTCATCGATAGTAAGACGGGTTGTCATAACGTTCTGGCTGATCAGTGCATATTCTACATGTGCAGCCCGCCACAAAGGTCGTGCAACCAAATGCAATAAAATAAATGATACAGATAAACTCGGTCTGATCAACATACAAACAAACATATGCTATCTAAATCAAAAGAATAGGTAAGACACTTTGTTATTATAGTGTTTAAATCCTTATGTGAATTTCAACTTAGAGTCGTATTTACAATACACGTATGTGAAGCGTACTATGACATTATTTGTACACTATGGTATTTCGACTATCTAAATGACCTGAAAATGTGTCTCGACCCAGAACTAGTCATCACGTAAATAAAAGTGATATCGGCAACTTGGGCTATTTTTCGTTGTACTGATTAACACAAGCGTGCTGGAAGTTCCTAAAAATGTCTCGGGTAACACTTAGCAACAGACTGGAATACCACAAGTTTTCGAGGATTGCTTCCTTAATCAAAAGTTTGAGATATTATCCGTATTTGAGGTGGCAAGTTAGCCAGGGACTTTTTATTCTGTTGAAATATTAGTTATTAACTTACGGAGTATTCGCAACAAAGATCCAGAACTCACGTCTCTTCCCCAGAAAACAGTCGCTGAAACCCGAATACAGAGTAGGCCACTTTCTGTATCACACTGAGCGTATACGGGGAGGATGAGTCCGTATAGTGACAAGCATAAACATTACGTCTAGTGAACTCCAGAGTGAATCCGGCTATGACCTAAGAGGGACAAAGTAACCATTATCCGAGAACTTAGATTAATAGCGAAATAATTCTACCGTCGAAATAACTCATCAGTTGTAGAGCCATTCGACGATAACGTAAACTAGACAGCACAGAAATACCCAGATCGCACTGCATGGATGTAGTCAGCGGTAAGGGCAATCAGTCTTACGAATATATTGCTTGATAACTGTTTTGATAAGTATTTCGCCTCTCACAAGGGAAAGAAAATTTTTCGACAGTGTCACTAAATAGACAATAGTCACCAAAAGCAAAAAGGTATTCATGAAATCTAGCAATTTTTAAAAGATCTAACTGATTGGTAGTCTCTAATAACTCACTTAAATGATGAAACGAAAACATTACTTCTGGTTAATGGTCAGAGATCTTATGAGCTACGTGTACCAAATGAAGAAGTTAAATAATAAAATATGACAAAGACCTAACTCAGTTTAACGCAGCCATTAGAAGAATTTTGCGGAAACAGATACTACACCCTAGTTACGAACGATAATGCAGAAGAACTGATGAAGCAGACGTAATAGCATCTAATGTATCCATGATTAGGGGTGGTCTTGAAAAATTCAACAGTATTCACTCAGACTGGCGAAAGAATTATCAGTTAATCATAGAGTGTTCTGGTCAGAAGCAAGTTCTTAGAACCAAACATTCTATTCAGACTTTCGTGAGTCCGCCTCGTGTTGAAACTGCAGGCAGCAGACAGAAAACAGAAATCCTATATCCACATTTAGAAACGCGCCAGTTTTTGACGTCCGCGTAGTCTCAGAAAAGAGAGGTACTGGTATTAATGAAATCATCTGCTGCACTGAAAAACGGTTAAGACAACTAGAAAGGAACCCGGTGCCAAGGCCTGACAAAATTCATCCCATATTGGAGAACGAAATTCTTCTCTAACATTAACATGGATTGTACACAGATCCTCTGAATGTCAGATGCCTCCGTTCGTTCATGAGATCGAGAGTGCCGTACACGCCGACGTCCTGGATGATCACGATTTCTCACGCAATTGAAACGCAGAACGGCTTGATTTGGAACCACAACCAGGTTCGTAGCTTAAAGCCAAATCCTCAGGTGAGAATATGAAATTACATCCTACGAGACCTAAAGGTTGGTATGGACAGAAGAGCGAAAGCTCACTGCCCAAATAATAGTAGACTGTTAAATTTTAATAAGATAGTTATGAAAGTAAAAGCACATATTCTTTTTAGTAAGACTTGTTCAAGCGGTATAAGTGTCCCAGCTTCGTAACCAAGCGGCCATGGCAGCCTCTAGCCTGCATGCTGTTATGTTAATTTTGTAAAATGGGAAATACGTAGATTATATGCCGAAAAGGACAAAGTGAATAGAGGAATGTACCTTGCTCATTTAATTTTACCAAGACTGTAAACATACAGCAGTGTGAATGAATTTCAGAACATACCAATTAAATTTTAAGCTAAGGACATATTAACCAGAATTCATGCGAAGAAAATTGGAAAACTAGATAATAACCCTGTAAGCGGTAGAGGTCAGTAGGCTAAGACAGGTTTTATCCTGGAATGTGCAATTACACAAATATTGCTTTTAGTGATAGTGGTTTGTTAGAAAAGGGATTGTCACGCAATGTACTTGACAGAAATACGCCGCAGCACTGAAGTTCGCTGATCGCCCGTTCGTCGCGGCCACTCGTGGGGTTAAGTTGACCACAGTTGAACGAAAAGAGGTGGCGACAGATGTTGGTAGGATAATCAACGTCTATAGGAAAGTGCAAAATTCTGGGGGAAGGGGAATATAGTGTAAAAAAGTAGTTTTGAATAATACACTGACGGAAAAAATTCGCAACGCCAACAAGAAACTGTGCGTCCTAAACGGAAGTTGGTAGGCATGTTTCGACATCTGAAGGACAATGCCCATTCAAATTTCGCACCAGTCGCATAAGAGTGACGCAAGCAGCTTTACTATGAGGATGCAAATCAGGTATACTTTAATTACAGGCTGTAACGGTCGTTAGCGTTACATACCCTTGGAACTGGACGTGGTAAGTTAATGTTAGTCAAGAATGTCTTTAAGGCGACAAAGGCACCATTATCAACACCTCACTGATTTTGAACTAGTTCGTGTAATAGGGCTATGAGAAGACTGATGTTACTTCTGCGACACTGCAGAAAGACTTGGCAGGAGTGTAGCCACTGTACATGAATGCTGGCAGCGGTGATCACGAGAATGTACGCTCGCAAGAACACCGTACTCCGGACGGGCACTTGGCGCTGCCGAGAGGGAAGACCATTGTGTTTGGCGTATGGCTCTGTCGCATCGCACTGCATCTGCAGCAGCAATAAGAGCGGCACTTCGCACCACAGTGACACAACGAACTGTTACAAATATGTTACCTGAAACACAGCTCCGAGTCAGACACCGCCTTTCGTGCAATTAACTACCCCAAACCACCACCATTTGCTAATTCAATGCTGTCGAGAAACAGCTCATTGCAGGGACTGGTGGCGGTCTCTTATGTTTTCTGCAGAACATTTTTTCGGACTCGGTGCCAGTGATGGGCGTGTGATGTTTAGGAGGAGGTTATTTGATGGCTGTCTTTCTGCTGGGCACACTGGACATTCATATAGAGCTATGGTCTAGAGTGCGATTTCGTTGACAGCAGAGCACTCTCGTGGTTGTCCCACGCACTCTGATAGCAAATCTCTACGTCAGTCTGGTGATTAGACCTGGTGTCCTGCCATTTACGAGGTGTGGCTAGAAAAAAACCGGACTAGTACTGGTGAAACAATAAAACGAATGCAATAAGGCTGAAAGTCGCGTGGCCAATCACGTGACTCTCGCTCCGCCTACTGCTCGAGTTTCATCTGCCTCCTGCACTCAGTCTGCCCGTGGCGTCTGTTTTAAGTAGTTGACGTTTTGTCTGTGCGTCGGAAAATGTTGAGTGTACAGAAAGAACAGCGTGTTAACATCAAATTTTGTTTCAAACTAGGAAAATCTGCAAGTGAAACGTTTGCAATGTTACAACAAGTGTACGGCGATGATTGTTTATCGCGAACACAAGTGTTTGAGTGGTTTAAACGATTTAAGGATGGCCGCGAAGACACCAGTGATGACACTCGCACTGGCAGACCATTGTCAGCAAAAACTGATGCAAACATTGAAAAAATCGGTAAACTTGTTCGACACTTTCCTTGTCAACTCCTGTTAACTCAGACACTGCTCTGATTGTTAAACGGCGATCTTGTCGAACAAGTTTACCGATTTTTTCAATGTTTGCATCAGTTTTTGCTGACAATGGTCTGCCAGTGCGAGTGTCATCACTGGTGTCTTCGCGGCCATCTTTAAATCGTTTAAACCACTCAAACACTTGTGTTCGCGATAAACAATCATCGCCGTACACTTGTTGTAACATTACAAACGTTTCACTTGCAGATTTTCCTAGTTTGAAACAAAATTTGATGTTAACACGCTGTTCTTTCTGTACACTCAACATTTTCCGACGCACAGACAAAACGTCAACTACTTAAAACAGACGCCACGGGCAGACTGAGTGCAGGAGGCAGATGAAACTCGAGCAGTAGGCGGAGCGAGAGTCACGTGACAGGCCACGCGACTTTCAGCCTTATTGCATTCGTTTTATGTGTTTCACCAGTACTAGTCCGGTTTTTTTCTAGCCACACCTCGTATGAGCAGAACCACAGGGGTTGTATTCCAATGGGACAACGCTTGCTGACATACCGCTGCTGTAACCCAACAAGGCTCCACAGGGTGTCAGCATGTTGTGTTGGCCTGCTCGATCTCCATATCTGTCTCCAATCTAGGTTACGTGGGACATCGTCAGACATCTTTAGTGTCATGCACAAACAGCATTAACCGTCTCTGTACTGACTGATCAACTGCAACAGGCTTAGAATTCCATCCATAAACTATCTAGCGCCAGTACAACACAATGCATGCACTTTTGCATCTCTACATCCAACATCCTGGCAGTTGAACCGGTTACTAGCGTAATAGCATTTCACATTTGCAATGGCTTATTCACGCTTCATTTACCTGTGATCCTGTAATGTTAACCACTTAAATATGTTATCTATACAAGAGTATTACAGAAGTTTTTTGCGGTACTCTACAATTATTGTATTCTAGTACTACGTTTCTTTTCCCATCAGTGTTTAAGTAAGAAGTCTTTATCAACTCTTCTCAAAAATTTTACAGGTTTATAGTGTTGGACTCTGTCAAACGCTTTTTCGTAATCTATGAGGCACCCCCGGGCATTGGTGTGTGCGTTTGTCCTTAGGATAATTTAGGTTAAGTAGTGTGTAAGCTTAGGAACTGATGACCTTAGCAGATAAGTCCCATAAGATTTCACACACATTTGAACATTTTTGAACAGCGTTACATCTTTCCTCTGATCGTAGCACATTTTAATCGAGACATAAATTGCGACAGATGATTTAAACTCCGTCTAATCCCGAATTCTGAAGGTTCCAAACTCTATCACACTCTAAAGTGATCCTGCATTGAATGATATTGAGAATTACCTTTAGCGTGTGGCTTTTTAGGCTAATTAATCTGTAATCTCCGCATTTTGTTGCATTACTCTTCTTGGGCAAAGAGATAAGTGTGAAATCAACAATTTGTCAGGAAATTTAGCAGTATTATAAAACTGATTTAATACTTTTTGGAGAAAAAAGATACTGTCGTTATCCAGTAGTTTCGGCTTTTCAACTGGTATTCGATCTGGACCGATTGCTTTCCTACATTTTACCTTTCCTATTCCTCTTCTTAATTCGACAATTTAGGTGGCAGAACTTAAAACCCTCCTCAACTTTATTTTCTATTTCAGGTCTTTCATCTGCAAAAAGGTCGTTAATATTGTTCTTCCACACAGTTTTCTTTTGCTGATCGTCCTGTGCTATTTCTTTTTGGTCATTTTCTGTATTTTAGAAGTTTCTTTTACGATACATACGTGTAAGTTGAAGTCATCGTGTATTTGCTGCAGTCGTTCCATCTCTTCACATTGGTGTTTCAGCCAGTTATTTTTTGCTGTTCTTCTCTCCTTTCTTATGACTTTCTGCGTGTCCCCATATTTGTCCGGGTTTCTTTGTTTTTATATTTTCTTTTTTGCAGATAATGCCAAAATTTCGTCAGTCATCCAATTTTTCTTTCGTGTTTTGTGCTTGTAACCTATTTCACTGTACGCAACATCTGTCATAATTTTTCCATTTCCTCCCATACACTGTTTAGGTCTGTTTCCTCTTCTTGTTGTGCTTTCACCGTATCTGTTATTCTCTCCCTGGATTTTATTTCTACTCTGCTTTTAATACATTCATCTTAAACTCGATCCTATTTTATTTTTCATTGTTATGTAAGTTTCTGGTCATCTGTATTTTTATTTTTATTTCTGCTACTAGCAGTACATGGTCTGAGGGAACATCGGTTCCCAAATGGGTGCGTACCCCCGTTACTGAGGTTCCAAAGCGCTTATTAATCAGAATGTAATCTATTTGATTCGGTACTATATTGTCTCGGTGACCATCTGGAGCTCTCCATGCATACAGACGTCTTGGTTTTAACTTAATCCATGTGTTTGTTATTTTCATGTTTTCCTCTTGACAAAACTGACAAAGCCGCTAGCCTCGATTATTTCGTGTTCCTAGTCTATATTGACCGTGTAGTCCATCTAATCTTCCTTCTCCAATTTTAGGGTTAAAATCACAAAAAAGCGAAGTTTATCTCATGGTATTTTAACAATTTAAGCAGTAGTTTGAGATCCTCGTAGTATACCCCAATTTCATCTTCAGTCGAATCTGTTGTGGACGCTTATACTAGGGTAAAGGTGACATTAATTGGAATGACATTAAGTAAAGCCAGTCAGTGTGACTGTGGGAAGAAATTTAATACGGATTTGGACAACTTTTCCGTGACGAATATTGCTAGACCTTTCCTGTGACTCTTATCTTGGTTTCCTGAATCTCACTCGTTCCGGCATCTGGCCACCATTTTTCTCTTACTTCTAGAAATTGTACCTTCAGTCTTTCCATTTTCTGTATTAGAATATCTAATTTCCCTACACGTTCGAAAAATTTTGAGTTCATGGTGCTTGCTTTTGGGTTTATGTGATTCTCTCTGGAATAATTGTTGGAGGTTGTTTCCCGTTGCCTTTCTGCCCATGTAGTAAATAGCCGCTCTTAACCCAGTAAACAGACGCTTCCGGGAAGCCGCTCCTCTGCCCACGTTGCCAGTTTTGGTCCACCCGGGTATTTCATTTTCCCAGTACCACTCATATCTGGGAGGCATCCCCGATCCGCCACCTGGGGAGGCGCCCGATGGGAGACTAGCAAACCACAGATAGAGATTGCAGTACATCCGACAAATAGATAACGACACGAGTAAATGGATTTTCACGAGGCGAAGTGCTGTACATATTGGCAGAGGCAAAGGCGAATCAGATACTTAAGATTAAGCTCAATTCGAGCAAGCTGGTTAATTGACAGATCTGGCTGTATAAAATTGGCCAAGGTGGCCTTATTTAGTGGTACTGCAGGTCTGAAAGCGAAGGAAAATTACAACCTTTATATTTCCCAAGTATATATCACTTTACAGTGAGCTTTAATAGTGATGCCATCGTCTCGGGTATTGAGGCGACAAATCTGCTTCCCATTCCAGTCTCGAGGCCAGGACTATTGAGGTGAATATTATCATCAGCAAAGAAACTGCAGCCTGTCTACGTCTCACTATGTGGCTTGTTAGGTCTCGTAATGTGACAAGTAGAATGCAGGTCACTCAAATAGAACGGAAGAAGCTGAAAGTAAATAACGTCAGAACTAAAGAGGCCAGCGGAAGGAAAAGCAAGACTATTGACCGTTTGAGGAGAGCGCTGAGAACAAAAAACCCATTAGAGCTGTAGCAAAAATTGGTCTAAAATGAAAGAGAAAATAGGAATGTGAAAAAATAACTATGAACAACATTGTGGACGTATTACATTATCCAGCATAGACATAAATTGACAGCTCAAGGGATACTACCTCAGCGAACGCCAAGGACAGTGAGAAATACAGGGTGAGTCACCTAACGTTACCGCTGGATACATTTCGTAAACCACATCAAATCTGACGAACCGATTCCACAGACCGAACGTGAGGAGAGGGGCTAGTGTAATTGTTTAATACAAACCATACAAAAATGCACGGAAGTATGTTTTTTAACACAAACATAGGTTTTTTTAAATGGAACCCCGTTAGTTTTGTTAGCACATCTGAACATATAAACAAATACGTAATCAGTGCCGTTTGTTGCATTGTAAAATGTTTATTACATCCGGAGATATTGTAACCTAAAGTTGACGCTTGAGTACCACTCCTCCGCTGTTCGATCGTGTGTATCGGAGAGCACAGAATTACGTAGGGATCCAAAGGGAACGGTGATGAACCTTAGGTACAGAAGAGACGAACAGCACATTACGTCCACATGCTAACACCTTTTTATTGGTCTTTTTCACTGACGCACATGTACATTACCCTGAGGGGTGAGGTACACGTGCAAACGTGGTTTCCGTTTTCAATTACGGAGTGGAGCAGAGTGTGTCCCGACATCTCAGGCCAATAGATGTTCAATGTGGTGGCCATCATTTGCTGCACACAATTGCAATCTCTGGCGTAATGAATGTCGTACACGCCGCAGTACATCTGGTGTAATGTCGCCGCAGGCTGCCACAATACGTTGTTTCATATCCTCTGGGGTTGTAGGCACATCACGGTACAGACGGTACATCAAGGCCAACACATTGAACATCTATTGGCCTAACATGTCGGGACACACTCTATTCCACTCCGTAATTGAAAACGGAAACCACGTGTGTACGTGTACCTCACCCCTCATGGTAATGTACATGTGCGTCAGTGAAAAAGACCAATAAAAAGGTGTTAATATGTGGACGTAATGTGCTGTTCCAGTCTCTTCTGTACCTAAGGTCCATCACCGTTCCCTTTGGACCCCTACGTAATTCGGTGCTCTCCGATACACACTATCAAACAACGGAGGAGTGGTACTCAAGCGTCAACTTTAGGTTACAATATCTCCGGATGTAATTAACATTTTACAATGAAACAAACGGAACTGATTACGTATTTGTTTATATGTTCAGATGTGCTAACAAAACTAACGGGGTTCCATTTAAAAAAATCTAGGTTTGTGTTTAAAAAAATACTTCCGTGCATTTTTTGTATGGTTTGTATTAACCAATTACACTAGCCCCTCTCCTCACGTTCGGTCTGTGGAATCGGTTCGTCAATATTTGATGCGGTTTACGAAATATATCCACCGGTAATGTTAGGTGACTCACCCTGTATATGATAACATTATAAAACAGGCAGTGATTCGAAACCTGATCTTAAAGACGAAAATACTCTCAGTGCAGAATTTATTTGTTCTGAAAGCCTATTAAAGGTGAAGAAGCAGCGGGAAAATAGGAAATTGCTGAGACGAGACCTGCATAAATGGAAGCAACCAGAGATCGATGAGAGTTTCAAAGGATTCATTAAGCTACTGACTGAAACAAATGAAATAAATACAGTATAACATCGACGGATGCTCTGACATATAAGACTGAATGTTGCTGAATGCTTCAGAACATCAATTGGGCCAAAATACACAGCGCAATCTACACTCATGCGCCAAAGGTCAAACGACAGAGATACGCTCACACATAAATGGTGTCAGCATCGCGCGCACAAGGTACAGGACTGCGACGCATAGGCGTACCGTAGCGATTTATGTGAGGTGTCCGTCGCGGTTATGGCAGCATGATGGGTATCGACAGACTTTGAACGCAGAATGGTAGTTGGAGCTAGACGCCTGGGACATTCCATTTCGAAAATCGATAGGCAATTCAATATTCCGAGATGGACAGTGTCAACAGTGTGCTGAGAATACCATTTCAGGAATTCCTCTCACAACGGGCAACGCAATGGCCGACGCCTTCACTGAACGATTGAGAACAGCGGCTATTGATTAGAGCTGTCAGTGCTCAATAAAGTAGCATCACTGCGGGAAATAACAACAGAAATAAGTGTGTGACGTAAGGCGAACGTATCCGTTGGGACACTGCGGTGAAGCCTGGCGTTAATGCGCTATGGCAGCAGACAATCAACGCGAGTGTCATTACTACATCGCCTGCAGCGCCTCTCCTGGGCTTGTGACCATATCGGTTGTGACGCTAGGCGACTGGAAAACCGTGGCGAGTCTCTGTTTCAGTTGTTAAGAGCTGATGAAAAGATTCGAGTGTGACACAGTCCTCACGAAGCCACGGACGCAAGTGTTCAATAAGGCACTGTGCAAACTGGTGGTTACTCCATAATGCTATGGGCTGGAATGGTCAAACTGAACCGTTCAGTGACTGGAAATGGTTACATTCAGGTATTTGGAGACCACCTGGAACCGTTCATAGACTTCATGTTGCCGGCCGAAGTGGCCGTGCGGTTAAAGGCGCTGCAGCCTGGAACCGCGAGACCGCTACGGTCGCAGGTTCGAATCCTGCCTCGGGCATGGATGTTTGTGATGTCCTTAGGTTAGTTAGGTTTAACTAGTTCTAAGTTCTAGGGGACTAATGACCTCAGCAGTTGAGTCCCATAGTGCTCAGAGCCATTTGAACCTTTTTTTGAACTTCATGTTACCAAACAAATGTGGAATTGGCACTGGGCCACAACTGTCCTGGACTAGTCTGAAGAACATTCTGGACAATTCGAGGGAATGGTTTGTCCAACCGACTGCTCGATATGAATCCCATCGAACATTTATGGGACGTAATAGACAGGGCAGTTCTTGCAAAATGGCGGCCACTAGCAATTCTTTCGCAATTACGGACTTCTATAGTGCAGCATGGCTCAATAGTTTTGCGGTTTACCGCCAACGACTTGTTGAGTCCTCGCCAGGCCGATCAGTTTCACTATGCCGGACGAAAGGAGATCCGAAACGATGTCAGGAGGCATCCTTTAACTTTCGCCACCTCAGTGTAAATCCTTTTGTTACTCAGGAGAAACCTATGTCAGGTGCAACCTAGGCCTCAATGCTGTATAAAAGGACACGTGCAGCAATGTGTTGGTACATGATTGTGCCACAGCATCCACCATACACTGCTGCCTACCCACCAGTCAGAAGCCAGCTGGTTACCCGAAAATATTCAAATGTGTGTGAAATGTTATGGAACTTAACTGCTAAGGTCATCAGTCCCTAAGCTTACACACTACTTAACCTAAATTATCCTGAGGACAAACACACACACCCATGCCCGAGGGAGGACTCGAACCTCTGCCGGGACCAGCCGCACAGTCCATGACTGCAGCGCCTAAGACCGCTCGGCTAATCCCCGGCATCCTGGTTACCCAAACAAGGGACATTTCGTAACGTGGCATATGATACTGAGGCAACTTTGACGAGTATCAATGCTGGCTGTCTGTCAAGGCACGTAGCATAATCAGTGAGTTGGTAATCCCCATAATGTTTCCAGAATGAGATTTTCACTCTGCAGCGGAGTGTGCGCTGATATGAAACTTCCTGGCAGATTAAAACTGTATGCCCGACCGAGACTCGAACTCGGGACCTTTGCCTTTCGCGGGCAAGTGCTCTACCATCTGAGCTACCGAAGCACGACTCACGCCCGGTACTCACAGCTTTACTTCTGCCAGTACCTCGTCTCCTACCTTCCAAACTTTACAGAAGCTCTCCTACGAAACTTGCAGAACTAGCACTACTGAAAGAAAGGATACTGCAGAGACATGGCTTAGCCGCAGCCTGGGGGATGTTTCTAGAATGAGATTTTCACTCTGCAGCGGAGTGTGCACTGATGTGAAACTTCCTGGCAGATTAAAACTGTGTGCTGAACCGAGACTCGAACTCGGGACGTTTGCCTTGCACGGGCAAGTGCTCTACCACACAGTTTTAATCTGCCAGCCTGCACTTAGTGGGCCATGGGTCGAACTCAGGTCTACCTACCAATTTATGTGCTATGGGGTACACCATCCTCCAGGTCGTCCGTGCGTCTCAGGCCACCCCTTGTAACAGGACAGAGTATCGTGGACACAGGAAGACTGGCGCTGAACGCTCTAAGTACAAAATTTTGGCCTGGAATGACTGTCGCGGTACTAGCAGTCAATGCGTACGTCGAAAATCACTCGAGGCTACATTTTCCGCAGACCAACAGGAAACTACAAGCATTGCATGAAAGTGTTTTGTGAGTTAGATGTTTACATAGTACAAAACTAGGAGCATTGTATGCCTGCACGTAGTTCATCGGCAAATGATATTCGAAAGTACTGTTGGATCACGTGCGTCCGCTAGTGACCACCGTAGCCCACAGGCGACCTCTACAGTTCTAACAAGCCAATACAGCAACTCGTCGCTTGTGAAGTGTTCCACAATTTTTGGGAAACACTTCACGGGTATCAAGATGGCGTTATCTGCATAGGTCATCTGACTCAGTAACTTCTGGGCAATTTATACGCGCCCTCGACCTACCTTAGGAAATTTAGTGTTGGTGTAGTAAATAGACAAATACCATCCGCATCAGGGTTCCGATCTGAGTGGGGTCGTCTTTACATCAAGCAATGCAAAATGCACTCTGTGAACAATTGTGTAAAATTCACAATTTATTGGTGTCTCGGTAAAACTTTATATGGCACTCCGATGGGCACAAGCCATTGCCATTTGCTACTCTAATGGCGGCCTGAGTGGCGGAGCGGTTCTAGGAGCTACAGTCTGGAACCGAGCGACCGCTACGGTCGCAGGTTCGCATCCTGCCTCGGGCATGGATGTTTGTGATGTCCTTAGGTTAGTGCTCATAGCCATTTGAACCATTCTTTTGCTACTGTAATGAAATACATCTTGATCAAAAAGGGAATCACTCGCGTAAAAACAAGTCTTTTACTGCCAGAATGAGCAAATGGTTCAAATGGCTCTGAGCACTATGGGACTTTTAGCGCTCGCGTGGTTCCAGGATGAAACGACTAGAATCGCTCAGCCACTCCGGCCGCCCAGAATGAGCAAACCATATTGTTCATAAGCCAGCATTACATTTACCCTCTGTACTTTTATTACTCTAAGAAATTTCAATGACTAAATTGTCCGTCGAACCATGTTACTGTAGTTGCGTAACTTTGCAATTCAAAACATACGAGGCTGGAAATGCGCTTCTATAGACGTATCCATGAAACTGAAGCATCATGAAAGTCTTGTGACTCCGCGGCGACATGTAACAAACGTTTTCAGACTTACAACCGCTTCAAATAATTTGTAGTTCAACAGCTATCGACCGAGTGAATTGGCTCTGGCTCTGAGCACTATGGGACTCAACTGCTGTGGTCATAAGTCCCCTAGAACCCAGAACTACTTAAACCTAACTAACCTAAGGACAGCACACAACACCCAGCCATCACGAGGCAGAGAAAATCCCTGACCCCGCCGGGAATCGAACCCGGGAACCCGGGCGTGGGAAGCGAGAACGCTACCGCACGACCACGAGATGCGGGCCCGAGTGAATTGATTGATTGCTTACTGTCATTACGATCCTGATACATCGCGCTAGTGCCGCATCGTTATCCTAAAGTGTGGTGCAAGGGCTACACCTACCAACTTGCTAGGACGACTCACAGAATCTCAGCCCAGTCTTCAAGACGGCGTATGATGTACACCTTCGTAGAACAGGACAACATTATCGTGATCCCCTCCCGCCTCCCTCCGACACATTCTCTTCGCTACAGCAGATGAATTAAGTAATATGGTTCTCAGTAAAGATAAGTATTAAATCAGACCGCAGGCAAGGGAAGTAGAAGACAAAAGCTAGAATACATAAAACTCCATGCGAGTGTCTGCTGTTACGTCTGACGTTGCTGACAATACAGCCAAAATGTGTTTGCCGCACGGTGGTCTATGAATTCAGCCATAGCACTCTGCAAACCACATAAATTACTCTCGGTAATAGAGGGTGGTTTTTATTACAGCAACCAGCCATTCTTATTAAAGCTATTTGTAAAGAAAGAATGGCGCCGTTTCTGTAACACGGCTGTACAAATTTAAAATTACGTATGGCCCATGTTGATTTTTGTTGTGAATGTTCTTTGTCCATGGTCTCATCACCTCATTACTGACAAAACAGCACGTTTCGTAATACTACTGTTTTAAAAATCCAACGTCTGCCATGTTGATAGCATGTTGTTATTGTATACAATATTGCAGTGCTTGTGTTGCTAACAACACAGACTCCGCAACATTGTACGCATCCGCCAATATCAGGCAGCGATTGTGAATTAAAATGTTCTCCCCTCTACGGGAATAACATAATGTGCGCGCAACTGCAGTTTGTGACGCAGGAACGGCGACACATGGAAGTGTGGGTCTGGGCTTTGAGTCGCGCAAGGATAGCCAAAGAGTTTAAAGCGACCGATCATGTAAAGCGGGAAATCCGGGTTCGAGGCCCAGTCTGTCACAAACTTTCATTTTCGTAATTCCTTAAACTGTTGACAGTTTTTCATTTTTGCAATAGCGAATACATTTAATCTTGTTTTTGTGGTCTTCAGACCGAGGAGTTTGTTGATGCAGCTCTTTCCGCAAGCCTCTTCATCTCTACGTAAATACTGCGAAGGTCAGCTATTTGAGACCTGCCTACTGTGTTAAAGTCTAGGTCTCCTTCCATCAGTAAATCTTGGCAATAATGAACGTCATGTAGTATTAGAAAAGGAGTCCATGGTTTTGGAAATTGGTGTTGACAGGACAGAATATCTAGCGGTAACATTATCTGTCAATGGAAATAACACATAAGAAACAGGAAATAAAATTGGACAAAGAGAAAGGCAATACGACGGTTATCGAATAAAAAAATAACAATCAATAGCAAAAGATTTGATTGCAACGTGTGGGTCAGAAACTTGAGAAATTATTACAAGAGATACAGAGATACTTGCAGTGAAAACAGACTATTTGGCGATTAGCATCAGAATATGAAGACAGCATCACATAAGAAATGCGGAAATACGGAAGAAGATCGAATTTGAAGATAGGATGTTACAGACACAACTGAACCAAAATGGTTACTTTTGTATGGGCATCTCGAAAGGATGTATGATATAAGATGGCCGAAACTAGTATGATAGTGGAAACACTTGGAAGAAGAAAAGAGGTAAAGCAGCAAGAACGTTGAAATACGATGTAGATGAAGAAATGCAAAACAGATGTGCTCCATGGAGTCTACATGGAGAAGAAGCAGTGGAAAATGGAAAGCGTTATTAAACTGTCACACACACACGAACACACACACACACACACACACACACACACACACACACACACACACACATACACACATACACATACGCCATGTTAACTATACACACATACATATACGCCATATTAACTATTCATTGATCCCTCACCTCGAACTAATCTTCTTTTGGTCAAGATGAACCCTAGATCCATACAATTCTGTATTTCCTTACTCGATTCTGAGTAGTTATTTGATCTACATCATCATCAGCAGTCTTTTGGAACACTACATTTCGAAAGCTTCCATTCTGTTCTTGCCTGAACTATTTATCGCTCCCATTCCGAGGACAAGATTAGAGTAATTACAGCTTGCACCGAGGCATTCAAAGAATCACAGGTTATCATAAATTTCTCATTTTCGGAAACGCTTTTCACGTTATTCTGATCCTCGGAAATTGGCCGACGTCAGTGTTTGTACTGGACAAATAGCAAACCTCATCTACTACTTCTGGAGTCTCATTTAGTAATCTAATTCTCTTAGCATAGCCTGAATTAATTCGATTACATTCAGTTGCATTTGTTTTAGTTTTTCTCTTTTATTTATTTTTTTAAATTTTCTTCTCATCCTCTCTTCTAACAACACTCTGTATTCCGTTTAACGACTCTTACAAGTTCGTTGCAACAGATCTGCAATGTTATTTGCAAACCTCAGACTTCGTATTCCTTGTTTCTGAAGTTAAACTTATTTTCCGAATTTCTCCTTTCATTCCCTTTATTATTTGCTCAATGTATTGGCTGAATAACATTGGAATACGCTACAACCATGTCACACTGCCTTCTCGACTGCTGCTTCCCTTTCGTGTCCTTCGACTCTCACAACTGCAGTCTGGTTGCTGCAAAAATGGTTCAAATGGCTCTGAGTCCCCTAGAACTTAGAACTACTTAAACCTAACTAATCTAGGGACATCACACACATCCATGCCCGAAGCAGGATTCGAACCTGCGATCGTAGCGGTCGCGCGGTCCCAGACTATAGCACCTAGAACCGCTCGGCCACTCCGGCCGGATCTGGTTCCTGCACAAGTTATCGATAAACATTGCGTACCCTGTGTTTTACCCTTTGCTATCTTAAGGGTATAGTGCAGTTAACATTACCAAAATTTTTCTCTAAATCTATAGATATTAAAAAATGTGGTTTTGCCTTTCTTTCATCTGTCATATGAAATAAGTCGTTCCTCTCTGGAACCCAAATTCATCTTCCCCGCGATCTGATTCTACCAGTTACTCCATCCTCTGAACAAATTCGTGTGGGCGGTTTGCAACTGTAGCTTCTTAAACTGATAGTCCTTAATTTTCAGTACTGTAACACCCACCCATCTGCATGGTATTACAGTTATTATAAGGGGACATCAAATGAAAACGCGGCAGGTGGAGAAAAAGTAAGTAAACTGTTTATTATTTCAAAAATAATCGTCATAACTATTAACATACTTATCCCACTGTGAGGCAAGGTAGTGCACGCCTCCATGGAAAAAAAAATTCTGTTGCCTAAGAACCATGATTGCACCCAGCCGTTCAGTTCTCCCTCCGAAGCAAATCGGTGGCCACGAATTTCTTCTTTCGGGCTCTAAAAAGATGGGGAGAGATCGGGGCTGTACTGAGAATGTGCAAGCGCCTTCCAGCAAAACGTCTGCGGTGTACTTGAAACAACATTGTTAATACAGGGGCTCGGCATTTTGTTGGTAGGTTGTTAGGAATTACGCTGCAGAACAATCGGAGGGAACTCATTACACATCCTCCATACCGTCCCTATCTCTCCCCGTGACGTTTTCCATATTTTGGGAGCCCTGAAGATAGATATTCGTGATCGTAGATTTTCTTCGGACGAAGAGGTGCACGTCTGGGTATAGTCATAGCTACGTAGGAAAAAGAAACCATTTTTCCATGAAGGCGCTGACGTTCTTGTCTCACGGTGGGGTAAAAATATGGATTTCTCATCTCTCCCGTTTTCTTTTGACTTCCTCTTCAAGTATGGGAGCGTTCCTCACATCTTGCACACCAGATGGAATGGTTTTTGGCAAGGATGCCAATAATTCCGAGGGAATGTCGTCTACTGCCAGTACTTCAATTTGAGTTGTGTGTTTCAATTCTTCTGTGGTATCCTAAGAGAAACTATTCTACGCAGAAGTACTAGACCAGTGTGGAAGAGCACATGTGAGTCTAGCACGGAACCCAGATGTTCAGAAGTAGGAACAGGAGCGTAAGAGAAACGTGAAAGTTGATGGCCCAGATATTTTGCCCAGTTTCACGACGGTGTGTAGCCTTACGGCTGTTTTCGTTCCTCATCCTGTTAACTGAGTGCTCCTACTGTGTGTATCTTACGCATTCTTAAATTTGTAGAGTGACAGTGGATGCCACGTTGCTATAAAGGTGGCTGCGCTCCTTGAGACGGCAACGGCAATTTGGCCTCCGCGGAAGCACCAGTTCCCTGGGAGGGCCACGAGCGCGCGGCTGCAGGAGCTCTTGTTACTGGAGGCCACGGCGCCGCGCCGGCGTAATGCACTCCCGTCCCTGTGGTATTGTCGGAAGGGTTCCCAGGAAAAAGCAATCTCTTTGCAAGGCCCAGCAACTGAGGACGCAGTCCGCCGCCGACTTCCTACCACACGACGCAGTCTGCTGAATTACTACTACTGGTACGAGAGGTGCGCGCTCCCGTCTGAGACACAGTACGTAGGTAGACTACCGCTTAGTGTAAACTCCCATTCTGTAAAAGGTAGCTGGGGCACATTTTATAGATCTTCATACACTTTGGTGATGTCTTTGAGGATATAGTAGATGAATCCATTTTTCCAGCTTTACAGAAATTACAGTACCACAACAAAACAACAACTGGGAATGTTTCCACAGTTTCCTCCTTCGAGTTCTTAAGTACGACAATGGTGAGACAGTAGTACTGTGCAGTCGTGTGTGGCACTGCGGCTTTTTTATGTTGCGGTCTGCATAAATACCTAATCCATCCACGCAGTAATAACAACGGAAGCTTTCTTTCCCAACTGTTACAAGTCATTTCGCTTGACATAATGCTCGCCGTTTACGTCTCGTCGTCTTTCCTCATTACAAATTAGGTGGTTCGGTGCAAACACGGCTTTGCTATGTGAAAGCAATTTCCACTTTATGGTAAGTTGCGTAATTAATTGAAAACAATATTCTAAACCACAAAAACTGTAGTTTAAATACCCACTAAAATATTACGTATATTGATAATTTTTACTTATGGACCGTTTGACAGCAACTGAATAAAACACAATTTTAATGCCATACGCGTTTCGCCTTTATTTTCTGCAAGGCATCATCAGTGGCCTGGAATATGTACATATGTTAGCTATTTAATTTACATTTTTGTCATAATAGCTAACATATGTACATATTCCTGGCCACTGATGATGCCTTGCAGAAAATAAAGGCGAAACGCGTATGGCATTAATATTGTGTTTTATTCTGTTGCTGTCAGACGGTCCATAAGTAAAATTTATCAATATACCGTAGTATTACACGCAACTGAGGAAGACAGGACTACAAAAGTTGAAGATGTCAATACAGCTATGTCAACCCTCTAATATAACTGCTGTTTCTCAGATGGAACGTTAATTCTTTTTTTAACTGCAAATTCCTTAACCTTTTTTATAAAGGGAGTGGAAGGACCTGACCCATACAGTGACCATTTCATTTCAACATATTTATTTGCATCATAGATAAATCATTAAGGTAATTCCAATCATAAATCAGATAATAATTTCTTTAACAAACGCCATTCAGGCAAACGTTACAAACTGATTGTTACATAAATCCACAAATGAATTAATTTCTTTAAAACATTTAAAAACCCGCCACTCAGGCTAATTTTACAAACTGCTTGTTATATGAAACCACAAGCGAATTAATCTCTTTGCAACCATTTAAAAAACCACCACTCGGGCCAAGTAAATCATTTAAAATAAACTTTACATCAAATAAGCAGGAAATCAATTATTATTTCCACATCGATAGAAAACAGCCCTCTCCGGGCGAGATATTACCAAACAACATTACAATGTTATAGACAGTTTGATCAATAATAACCCAGTCATCTCCCCATAAAAATGGACATACGCCACTAACGCTGAATTGCACCGCAATTTTAGAAAACGGTTTCAATTAAGACACATTCTTCTAGAATTCCCTCAAAATTCTTAAGACAAATATTTAAAACATGTAGCCCGGGCTACCTTGCAGAGCCACCACAAGTTTTAGAAAACTGCAACTTGTACAATAACTGAGGCCCGAAATTGCGAAGCCGCGACGTGGCCACGAACGGCGGAGGCGACTGAGTACTTATCTTCGAATTAAGATGTGGACTCCGTTTGTTCTTCCACCCCGTTCAGAACACCGAAATCGGAACCAAACAGCACACGTGAGATCAGGCGAAGTCCACCGCCCGTACGCCCGCTAGTAATTTAAAAGGGGCGGCTCTGCACTTCGGTGGCCCACTGCTTCCGATCTCTGAAACATAAATCAGAAGCGACAACAGGGAACAAAACAACCCTTCCTTCATCTTAATACTCAAACGTATACAAAAAATTACTTCGATAAAATTGACAATAATTACTCTGATTTCTTTCCTTTAAGCAGAACCACGTACACGAATGATGCAAATGGAACTGGCTTATTAAAACGCAAGTATCACATCACAGCACCTTATGTGGGACTGTAAGGTACCTCACGGCAATCTTTAGACACGGAATACAGATCGTTCGGTAAGGCTGCGTACACGTATCAATGTTTAGACACTTGCCAGCCGAAGTAAGAACAATACTATTAAGGAGCGAAGCATACACTAAATAAGAGACATGAAGTATCACATCACAGTCCTTGCAACACTTTGTTGCGTCAAGGGCATTCATCATTATATTTCACTAATCGTTGGTAGGACATGAATTACTTAACTTGATGCCAGCTGCTGGATCGATGTGGCGAAGACGCCAGACGTTGCTTAGTCCGATAGTAACAGCGTGTTCCTTCACGGAAGAGAGCACATAGCTTCACGAGGTTGCCAAGAAGCCACATCGCCGGCCCGCTGTTGCTGACTCCAGGACGATCAAGCGCTAACTGCCGCCCGTACTCAGGCACACCGTGCTCGCTGTCGTCTCTCCAACGTCTCGCTAATCCGCGCACTTACGCGTGCCGTGCCCAATGTTGTTCCCCCCCTTCCACTAGGTACCGCCCCTATAACCTCAGACGGCCCAGGCTCCAAAGACAAACTTTTGCGAGAGGGAATCGATAGTGCCTAAGCCAAAGATATCCCTGGTGCCAGTCCCGCCCCGGCTCATCAGCTTTTAATGTAAGTATAGAATATTTAATTCAGTTATGTCTGGCTTGATTACTCTCAAGAAACAGACAGCAAACAACTACTACAATTTTACCAAAACCGATTTTACAGAAGATCATAATCGCAGATCTACGTAAAAGGAATATTACACAACTGGTTTGAAACGGGTCAATGATATTTCGTGTTGTATAGACAAGTAAAGTTGGTGAGCTGTGGTGTAGGGGACGGTCTGTGTGGTGTCACCGCTAGACACCACATTTGCTAGGTGGTAGCTTAAATCGGCCGCGGTCCATTAGTACATGTCGGACCCGCGTGTCGCCACTGTGTGATCGCAGACCGAGCGCCACCACACGGCAGGTCTCGAGAGACGTACGAGAACTCGCCCCAGTTGTACGACGACGTTGCTAGCGACTATACGGACGAAGCCATTTCTCTCATTTGCCGAGAGACAGTTAGAATAGCCTTCAGCTAAGTTAATGGCTACGACTTAGCAAGGCGCCATTTGCCTTAAGTAGCTTGTATATAAAGAGTCACTTGTATCGCCACAATCTCCAGATGTCTCATCAAGAACGATGTATACAAGGATGTATTAAAAGTTAAGTATATTCCAAAGATACGTATTTTCTTTATCACATTCATTAAGTCTCCTGTTTCAGACCTCACTCCATCCTTCGTGAGTTAGCGCGTGCATCTTGGCCGCCTCTTTCAATTAGTGTGCGTAGTGTTGGCAAGTCTGCCGACACTACAGTCTGCCTTTGACAGTGCCATGGTGCAGAAGCACTGTTGTGTTTCTGCATTCGGAACGACAGCTCATCTTGTTTACATTCCAATGGCCGCTGCTTATGTGCCGTCTTGGCGTCTATCATCCATAGCGAACTGCTACACTCCGAATTACTTTCCACAACCGCTGCAGGTGAGTCATGGCTTTCGAAGTGGAGTGTGTTTTGAGAGATAAAGCCAAGATTCTGGCGACCGACGTCACGGGCGTACAAATGTCGGTCGTGAATAGCACGGTCTATGTCAAAGTCGTCAACGGCGTGGTGTTTGAACGCATTCTGTGAAAGGCCAAACAAGTGTACTGCTTCCGTCATGCCAACAACATTGGCATGCTGGTGACTGTCGATCTTGTTGGCCTAGGTATTCATACAGTACGTGTTTCCGAATTGCTGTAGGAACTTACAGCAGAGGAAGTGTGCGAAGACGTGCGACACGGAGCTACTACGGTGAAGAGATACGTTTGAAGTTCTCTGAGTCTAAAGAGACTGCGATAATTAATGTCTCACTAGGCATTTCAGTTGAAGAGGAATGGACTTCTCTAAAAGTTGGCAATCAGAGAAGGTGGATAGAGAGACATAAGTACAAGGAAAGTACCTGCGAGTGAAACAGGGGCAATAAAAGCAAAACCTGAGTTCATAACGAAAGAACGAAGTACAAAACTCATAAAGGAAATTCAGGAATACAGAAATACAAGTCACTTAGGACTGAAATAAATAGGAAGTGCATGGGAGCTAAATGTGAAGAAACAGAAAAAGAAGTAAGTGCCGGAAGGACTGACTCAGCATATAGAAAAGTCAAAACAACCTTCTGTGAAATTAAAAACAAGGGCAGTAGCATTACGGTGCAGTGGGAATTCCACTGTCAGATACAGGGCAGAGCACGCATGGTTGTAAAAAGTGCATAAACGCTTCTATGAGGGGGAACGACTTGTATGATGACGTGACAGAAGAAGGAAGGTGGATCGACAGGGAAGAGACGGGGGAGCCAGTATTAGTGTCAGGATTGAAAACAGCTTTGCCCGTTTTATGATCGTATAAAGCAGACATGTTCATGGGATTCGTCACAGGAAAAAAGTGTTCGACAATGTCAAATCGTGCAAGATTTTCTAAATTCTGAGGAATATGGGGGTAAACTATAGGGAGAGACGGGTAATATAAACCTTGTGATAGAGCCAAAAGAGAATAATAAGACACTATGACCAAGAATGAAGAGCTCGGATTTAAAATGGTGTAAGACGGGAATGTAATCTTTCCTCCCCACATTCAATCTATACATCGGACACCGATGAAGCAATGATGGAAATAAAAGAAAAGTTCAAGATTGAAATTAAAATCCAAAGTGAACGGTAACATTTTAATTGAATCAACTCTGGGTTCTGGTGAAACGTGGTAAATTAATCAAACATACACTGTTTGTTCTAGGTGAAACATTATAAATTAACCAAACAAACACTGTTTTTTGCTTTTTTCACAAATTTTGTTCCGCTTACTGAACAATCTAGGTTATGGGTTATAAGAACATTTTCAAGTACACTACTCATTCCAAAGACGATAAAGCAAAGATAAAAATGATGACGAGGAAAGATAAACACCTCAACTTATTAATGTATCGATTCTTGGCTTAATGTAAAATAACTTCAGTGACCTTTTTTTGACAAACTACACATAGATTTACACAATTTAGCAACTGCACTAACATGATTAACAAACCTAGGAATAAAGTTATGCGACAACTTAAAGCTTTTTATCTGCTCATGGATTGGAGCTCAAAGTTATACTTTTATCTAGGAATTGTAATATCTCCTACAAGAGGTGAATAATTGAACTGGGGTTGTTCATTTAATAATACGTGTTTGCATATATACATCAGTGATAAGATTCGATTGTAATAATACTATCCTCAGTAAAAGTGAAGAAGAATTTGATCTGCTGAATAGAATGAACGGTGGAATGGGTGCAAAGCATTGATTGAGAGTAAATCGAAGAAAGACGAAACTAATGAGGAGTAGTAGAAATGAGAACAGCGAGAAATTTTACATCAGGTTTGATTACTACCAAATAGATAGAGTTAAGGAATTCTGCCACCTAGGCAGCAAAAAGGCCATTGATAAACGGAACAGGGGGACATCAAAAGCGGACTAGCACTGGCAAAAAGGGCGTTCCTGACCAAATGAAGTTTACTAGCATCAAACATAGGCCTCAGTTTGAGGAATAAATATCTGAGAATGTACGTTTGGAACAAAGCATTGTATGAGAATGAATTATGGACCTTGGAGAAACCGAAACAGCATAGAATTAAAGCATTTGAGATTTGGTGCTAAAGATGTATGTTGAAAATTAGGTGGATTGGTAAAGTAAGGAATGAGGAGGTTCTGCGCAGAATCGGAGAGATAAGGAATGTGTTGGGAACGCTAACAGGAATAAGGAACAGGATGATAGGATATCGGTTAAGATATCAGGAAATAATTCCCAGAGTACTAGAGAGAGCTATAGAAGGTGAAAGCTCTAGAGGAAGACAGAAACTGGAATACACGCAGCAAATAACGGCGTAGGTTGCAAGTTGCAAGTGCTGCTCCGAGATGATGTTGGGACAGGAGATGAATTCACGACAGACCGCATCAAACCAGTCAGAAGACTGAGGACTCAAAAGAAGGGGCAGTTTTATCGGAATTTCTAAAATTACTGGGGTAAGTGGCAACAAAACGACTAATCACATTCGTGCGTAGAGTGTATGAGACTGGCGATACACCATCAGACATTCGCAGAAATGTCATTCACACAGTTTCGAAGATAACATTAGCAGACAAGTCCGAGAATTATCACACAAGCAGCTTAACAGCTCATGCATCCCAGTTGCTTATAAGAATGATATATCGGAGAATGGAAAAGAAAACTGAGGTTCTGTCAGATGAGGATCATTTTGGCCTTCGGAAAGGTAATGGCACCAGAGAGGCATTTCTGACGTTCCAGTTGATACTGGAAGCAAGACTGAAGAAACCTCAATACGTTCTCAGGGGTTTTGTCAACCTGTGGGAATGTTAGACAACGTAAAACGGTGCAGACGTTCGACAGTTTGAGAAAAGTAGCGGTAAGCTATAGAGTAATTCGGGCAACATACTATGTGTACAAGGACCATGCGGGAACAATAAGCCTAGACGACCAAGAACGACGTGCTCAGATTGAAAAGGATGCAAGGGAGGGATGTAGTCTTTAGCCCCTACTATTCAATCTATACTTTGAACTAGGGCAATGGGTTGGGTTGTTTGGGGGAAGAGACCAAACAGCGAGGTCATCGGTCTCATCGGATTAGGGAAGGACGGGAAAGGAAGTCGGCCGTGCCCTTTCAGAGGAACCATCACGGCATTTGCCTGGAGCGATTTGGGGAAATCACAGAAAACCTAAATCAGGATGACCGGACGCGGGTTTGAACAAGGAATGACGGAAATAAAAGAAAGATTCAAGAGTGCGATTGAAATGATAAGATTCGATGATGACATAGCTATCCTCAGTGAAACTGAAGAAGAATTACAGGGTGTGTTGAATGGAATGAACAGTCTACTGAGTACAGAATGTGCTTTGAGAGTAAGTCGAGGAAAGACGAAAGTAATGAGAAGTAAATGAAATGAGAAAAGCGAGAATTTTAACATCGTAATTGTGGTCAACAAAGTAGACAAATGAAGGAATTCTCCTACCCAGGCAACAAAATAACTCATGATGAATGGAGCATGGAGGACATATACAGGGTGAGTCACCTAACATTACCGCTGGATATATTTCGTAAACCACATCAAATACTGACGAATCAATTCCACAGACCGAACGTGAGGAGAGGGGCTAGTGTAATTGGTTAATACAACCTATAAAAAAATGCACAGAAATATATTTTTTTAACACAAACCTAGGTCTTTTTAAATGGAACCCCGTTAGTTTTGTTAGCACATCTGAACATATAAACAAATGCGCAATCAGTGCCGTTTGTTGCATTGTAAAATGTTAATTACATCCGGAGATATTGTAACCTAAAGTTGACGCTTGAATACCACTCCTCCGCTGTTCGATCGTGTGTATCGGAGAACACCGAATTACGTAGGGATCGAAAGGGAACGGTGATGGACCTTAGGTACAGAAGAGACTGGAACAGCACACTACGTCCACATGCTAACACCTTTTTATTGGTTTTTTCGCTGACGCACATGTACATTACCATGAGGGGTGAGGTACACGTACACACGTGGTTTCCGTTCCCAATTACGGAGTGGAATAGAGTGTGTACCGACATGTTAGGTCAATAGATGTTCAATGTGGTGGCCATCATTTGCTGCACACAATTGCAATCTCTGGCGTAATGAATGTCGTACACGCCGCAGTACATCTGGTGTAATGTCGCTGCAGGCTGCCACAATACGTTGTTTCATATCCTCTGGAGTTGTAGGCAGATCACGGTACACATTCTGCTTTATAACGTACCCCACAGAAAGAAGTCCCAAGGTGTAAGATCAGGAGAAACACGGTCGTCATCGTAAACATGTCCCTGCAGATGCTGCTCGCCGACCGTGGACCGTGTTTGTTACAACACGCAACTGAACGTCGGAGGTTTCAAGCGTCAACTTTAGGTTACAATATCTCCGGATGTAATAAACATTTTACAATGCAACAAACGGCACTGATTACGTATTTGTTTATATGTTCAGATGTGCTAATAAAACTAACGTGGTTCCATTTTTAAAAAAAAGTGCGCATAGAACTTAAGAAGCACGTTCCATCGTATGTTTTCGTTGGTGACTGCCGCGCAATTGTTATATATGATGGACAACCGAGGACCTGCTCGGGCTGCGGCCAGGAGGGCCATGTTAGAACTGAGTGTCTGCAGCGCCGCCTCGTTCAGGTGCCCCGCAATGAACTTCCCCAACGATCTACTATGACCTCTCTCCCGCTAACATATGTGGAGGCGGCACGACATGATGTGATGGATGATCAAAACCTGCTCCCTCCTCAAGCCGCTGCCAGCTCCGTTGGAGAGTCAGCGCCGTCGACGACGCCGCAGCCCAACGGTGCAGAGGTTCCTACAGCCTCCGCCCACCGCAGCGTCGTGGGCACCCAGCCACCGTCACTGTCGGGATCAGACACAGGGGTTCCTAGCGACCGAGACTGTGTCGAGCCCCGCCCTCCAGTGGATGTCGAATCTCGGACCCGAAAGCAAAAATCACCCAAGCGACACAAGAAGAGGCGATTGTCAGCTGACGAACAGGACAGGAATGTGAAGCCGGCGGAAGACATCGACTTCGTTGACTCGCCCACAATTGCAATGGACTCCAGTGGCATCATTCACCAGAAGGTGCCTGAAGACAGGGAACACTCTCCTAAATCTGGTGGCCCAGAAAACGAGGCGCACTGCGTCGACTCCCAAAATGTGGGCTCCTGTGAAAGCGTCCAGCCCCCAATGACATCACAATCGTCTCTTGGTGATTGGGCAGACCATATGGAGGCAGATGATGCACAGCAAACATCGATATCTCCACCAGAGCCCATGGCTGACATTGAGCCCGGAGGGCTCTGCCAGTCAGGGACTCCTACGGCACAGTAATGCACAGCATGCAGATGGATGGCTGTGTGGTGTGTGGCGTGTGAGATCACTGTGGGATTGCACCGGCACACTGCCTCCGCCACTTGATATGTCTCAGTCATACCGTGTGGGAACAGTCAACGTAAATGGTGTCCACTCCACTGTCAAGACCCGCATGTTACACGACATGATCAGAGCGGCAGACTTGGACATTGCCCTTCTCCAGGAGGTCCGTCCCGAGCTGTGTTTAGACCTATATGGCTACACCACGTACAGCCTACCCGTAGGTGATGGCGCAGGAGGAACGGCCATCCTTCTCCGAGATGGCATAGACGCGACGGACGCGACGTACTTGCCGTACGGGCGAGGCATCGCACTCACACTTGGCGCAGTGTGCCTCATTAACGTCTACGCTCCCTCCGGTAATTCGCACCGTGGTGACAGGCATGTCTTCTATTCGGAGGAGTTGGCCCCACTTTTGCAAGGAAAAATGGACCATTACATAGTGGGCGGCGATTTTAACAGTGTTCTGCGGCAGGAGGACCAGATACCGCATTACGTCCCATGCCCGGCTCTACAAGCATTGATACGTGACCTCGCGCTCCACGACACATGGCTCTTACATCATGGGACCCAGAGTGGATATACGCATTTTACCAGCCATTCTGCCAGTCGTCTGGACCGGATATACGTCTCGCGTGCCCTCCGCACAGCAACCCGTGATGCAGAACTCTGGCCGACGGCCTTCACGGATCATCTCGCGTACATCTGCACTGTCACCTTGCCCCGACAACTCACAAGACGCAGCAGGGGCCCGTGGACGCTGAACGTCTCCCTCCTTCGCGAGGAAGCGTGTCGGCGAGCAGTCACTGACACGTGGCGTCGATGTATCAGGCGCCTGCCTATGCATGCTTCCACGTTGCTGTGGTGGCTGGGATGTGTCAAACCTGCCCTCCGAAAGACCTTGATGGCCTACGGGCGTGACAGATCGAACTGGCAAAGGGCAACATCGGAATTTTACTATACAGCGTTACGTGAGCTTGCGACTCAACCGCCGTCTCCCGAATGTCAGATGTCCGTACAACGCATCAAAGCTCGTCTACTTCGCATCAGGACAGAGCAGCTAGACGGTGTCCGCATCCGTGCGCGAGTGCAAGACTGTATCCCCAACGAAACAGCGTCAGTGTATCACATTGTGCGCGAAAGGCGCCACCGCAAACATCAGCTCATTACGGCGGTAAACACGGAGGACGGCGGGCGCGCAGTGACACAAACGGACATCGCGCACACGTTCGCCAGACACTATGGGACCTTGTACATGGAAGATCCGCGAAATGTACGTGATTATGACGAGCTGTTGCACGATTTTCCCGCCCCTCGGGACGTGGCACCCGATGATAGCCTGTTGTTGCCCATTACACCCGACGAGCTGACATCGGCCTTGGCACGTGGAGCACCGAACAAGTCGCCTGGACCGGACGGTTTACCCCTGGAATTCTACCGCACTTTTTACCACCTTATGGGTGACAAGTGGCTCCAAATGTTTCAAGACCTGATCCGCCCTGATTTCACTGTCCCCACAGAATTCACAGAAGGCATCTTGATCCCAGTTCCGAAACCGAATGGTGGTTGTAGGTGGCAGGATTTTCGCCCACTCACACTCCTCAACAACGACTACAAGATCTTCGCCCGTATCCTCCACGCGCGTCTCCACACCGCTATCGGGAAAGCCATCCACACCGATCAGACATGTTTAGGTGGTGTCAGCAACATTCATACGGCGTTAGGAGCATACCGCGACGTAATTGCTTTGACGGCGGCCTGCAAAATTCGAGGCACCCTTGTCGCCGTAGATTTTGACCACGCATTCGACCGCGTCGATCACGGCTTCTTACGCGCAGTTTTGCAACACATGGGCCTCTCTCCGGAGTCTGCACAGGTGGTCCTTCGACTGGTCCACGGAGCGCGCTCCCGCATGATGGTCAACGGTTATCAGTCTGGTCACATTGCTGTTGGACGGTCAGTGCGACAAGGGTGCCCCCTGTCGGGCATATTATTTGCTGCAGCGCTTGAACCAGCTTTACATGGTCTACGGCAGCGATTAACTGGTATCTCCTTGCGGGACGTGACCTTTTGTTGTGGTGCATTCGGCGATGACGTGGTGTTCCGGGCCAGATCAGAGGATGAAATGCATATGGCGCTACAGTGGCTACGCCAGTACGGGGCGGTCGCTGGGAGCGTCATCAACGTGAAGAAGACAAAATACATGGATGTCGGAGGGGGGATTTCCCACACAACGGCGGTGCCCTTTGACAAGGTGCCCGTACTCAAGTGTTTAGGAGTGCAATTCTATAGCAATGTTCGCCGCACGGCGGCGGCTACGTACGGCCGGCTCCTGCACCAGACACGTGCTCTGCTGCAGGACAACAAACTGCGTCGCTTGGATATGCTCCTCAGAACACGTTATGTCAACACCTATCTTGTCTCAAAACTGAACTATTTTGCGCATATCCTTCCCTTGACAGCTACGATGGCCAACAGATTTCAAGCAGCATATGGACATTTCGTAAGCACCGGTCTGGTTTTTAAAGTCCGATACGCCACCCTGACACTGCCGCAGCGGGCGGGCGGTATCGGTTTAATTCACGTATATAACCGTGCGCGATCGCTTTATCTCAACACCATGCGTCGCACGTGGACCTCTGCCCACGCCACTCTGACGGGCATCCTGATAGCGGAAGTGGCACCACACTCTCTGCATCCCCCGGTTTCTGTAGGACACATTTCACCGGCACTCACCCACATCAGAGACTTCTTTATTGACTTCAGCTACTTACGGTCAGAACTTCCGACGACACGGAAGCCCAGCACAAAAGACTATTATCGCCTCTATCAGCAGCGGCAACCTGTAAATACGGTCACCCACAGACATCCTGAAGTTGCCTGGAACACGGTGTGGCGAGCGGTACACACGCCTTTTCTACCTACGACGGTGCGTTCATTGTGGTACGTGGTTGTGAATGGGAAGTTCGCTACTCGTCAGAGGTTACATTCCATACATCTGACGGACGACCCCTTGTGTCCGACATGCTCAGTCACTGACTCGGATGCACACCGTCTGACGTGTGCCGCGACCAGCGAGTGCTGGCTACTGACGCAGCGCATGCTGGCATTACTCTTGCGGCGATTGCCGGAGTCTATCTCCCCTGATGACGTATTGCGCCCAGACGTCGTATACTTTCCATCAACCAGAACGAACGCCGTTAACTGGCTAAAAGGTATGGCCGTTTACTACATATTTTGCGATGCTCCCAAATGCACACTCGACTTTTGGTCCCTATTGATGACGACACATGCAGCTTTCAGCCGCCACCCGAAGTACAGAACTCGTTTCGCAAATTATTTAGGTTCATTATTTGCGGATCCTCCTGCTCACTGGGGCGTTCCGGGTATGAGACGCTGAAAATGAAGAAGAATCCTGGAGCATATTGATCCTCTACGGACGGAATAGGGGGGAACCCCTCCCAACAGACGAGAAGACGACACGGACGCTCGGCTACGGCAGTTGTAGGATCTTTCTTTGTAATGAAACAAAAATAAATCTATAATACAAAAAAATGTTATAAAAATTAAAGAAATAAATAAATAAAAAGAACAACATCGACAAACCCACTCCATCCTCTACCTGATCCTTCGATCCTCGAACTCGAACACGTTGCTTGGGCGTGGCGGCGGGATGGCCAGGCTTCGGGTGTCGACCCCTGCCCTACCCGTCGTCCTGCTCCTGCAGCGGTTCATTAAAAAAAAAATGTATAGAGTGCTTGACATGTAAGCAGGAGATCGTGGGTTCGAGTCCCGGTCGGGGGCACACATTTTCAAAATGTCCGTAATGAAGTACGTTAACGCCTGTTTGCAGCTAGGGGATCCATTTACTTATTATTTCGTTCTAGCAACGCTGCATGGTCAGCAATGGTAACTGTTCTTTAGTGAACAGATACTACCATCATATACATATCTACAGTCTGCTTTCGGCTGCGGTGGGGAGAGGACGTCCGCTGCGCCTCGCCGTGCGCGACCGTGAGCGCTTGCTTTGTTTACCTCCTCGCTGCACGAGTTGTATCTGTTCTAAGTTCAGTGCGACTATGGCACACACCCTGGCGCCACGATACGATCAGAATTACTTACCAACCAGATCAAACGCGTCCTCGAGCCTATGAAATAGAACAGTTCATACGCGACGATCTACGTTTAGATCCGGCGACTGTCGTCGGAATACATTTTTCTATAACTGCGAGCGTGGTTTATGTTAAAATGACCAGTGCAGAGGTCTGCACGACAGGGGTGTCTAAATACTCGAACTCACTCAGATTCAAACATTCTGACGGAACTATCGGTTCAGTGACGGTGGATCATGCAGGCATGGGCCTAAGGACTGTAAGGGTTTTTGAGCTCCCCTTCGAGGTCCCAGAGGAAGTTGTCAAGAACGCCTTCCGACGATATGGCAATGTTATCAGCCACGTTGCAGAAAAGTGTCTAACTTTCTCGACGTATAAGGTCTACAATGGTGTGCACCAAAATAAACTTGAGCTCAAGAAACATGTGCAATCATATTTGGACATCGGTGGCTGTCGTGCAGTCATCATGTACGACGGTCAACCGCGTACCTGTTCCGGATGTGGGCACGAAGGCCATGTTCGATCGAGCTGCTTACAACGTTGAATTACGCAGATACCAGTGGGAGACTCCGTTACCCCGACGGGGACGACAATCCTGCCCCTCACGTACGCTCAGACGACGATGCGCACCATAGATGAGGACGAAACTGGCATTCAGACACATCCATCGACGTCAGAAGTACCAAGGGAAGAAGAGGAAGGACCCCCGATGCCAACCCATATGTCACCCCCTCCACAGCAACAACAGCAGCAACAGTCCCACGGAATCCAGACGCAACATAACATTCAAAACGCGATGGACGTGGACGCGAACATTGTCCCGACCGCTGCATTCCTAGCGGAAGGTGATACGATGCTGGATTGCCTCCCACATTCCGATACGGATGTCCACGTTCGAAAGAAACGTTCGCCTCGACGACGCAAGCGACGTCGGCGGACACCTTCTGAAGATAGCCTCCTACACACGGCCGGTCAAGAAGGTGACATCTCATCAGACGGCATGGATGCTGCTCCTGCTGAGCATCTAAGTGGTGTAGACGGTTCACTTTCCCATACTACGAGTGCCCAGTTACTTCTTTCACCACAGACGCAGCGGGTCGCGTCGATGGATGGCGCTCCGTCTACCTCTACCAAAGAGATTTAGGTGCCGATCAGCTACACAGCATCGTGTTGCACCCACTGTGGTCGGACGATGTTGAGGAGCTTCCTGGAGAGGGCACGGGTGACAGGGAAGGGGGTGTCATTGGGGATGCCACTCCTAGCTTGAAAGTCTCATAATTTGTAACGGGTTTGGTGGGTCCGGCATCTCTTGCGGTTAGCTTCGATTGCCATGGCGTCTGCCCTAGGTGAAGAGGCTAGGCAGCACACCTTTCGTCTTGCCACAATCAATATCAACGCGATAAAGGCACCACACTAAGTGACGATGCTACAACGCATGCTTGATGCGGCGGACATCGACGTGGCCCTCTTACAGGAAGTATGTGTCGCTAGATAAAAAAAAAAAATTCTTTATTACCAAACCATTATAATTATACAAAGTTAACCCACTTCCTTAATTCATTAGTGGGTCATATACTTATACATTTGTACTAAGTTTGCAGCAAGTTCCAGTTTTGATAAGTGAGCTACAGCTATTGTTTAACAATCAATGGGCATCTAATATCTAACATCTACAGTTTATATCTAATTCCTATAACTAATTTATATATTCTGCAGCGTCACATGTGTGCCAGTGAAAGATATAAACCTACTTTTAATCTGCCCTGCTCTTCGAGCTAATCCCGAAGAGCATGCCCCAGGCACTGGGCAAGCCTCGATGTTAAAATCGCTGCAATTCCTAACGTAATTTCCTATAAACTAAGTCCTACAAACTAACTTATTCTACGTCATATTGGGTGTGTGTCACAATCGGTGGTGTTGATCCCTACTCCCCCTAATCCTGCACGTGGCGGATTCCTACTGATATGAAAGTCGGCCAGTCCACGCACAGGCGGCATGGGAATAGGGCTCTTGGGCGCATTTGGTGGTTATTGTCTTTATTATTTAGTGTATCTCTCTTAAGTATTCAGTTAGAAATTTTCGCGATACCTCGTTAGCCAATGTGTTTAAGGTCTGAAAAGTTTCCTCTCGTCTAAGTAGTTGATATGTGTCATAGTTGGGTAGTCTGTCACGTAGTGTGTTTGCGACATCATTTAAGAGGGGACATTCATAAACTACATGCTCGGGTGTACCCTCCGGATCGCCACAGTCACACTCTGGTGTAGCCCTCTACCCAAATCGACATAAGTATGTCGGGTAGGGTCCATGGCCAGTGAGAAAATGGATCAGACCTCGTGTGGGCTCAAAGTATTTAAATTCCAGGCGTTCCCGTACATCAGGCATAAACTGGAAAGTTCTGCGTCCAGCCTCTTCTACCTCCCAAGACTCCTGCCAGAGTTGCTCCCCTCTTTTCATTATTTCCCTTTTATCCCCCACCCTAATACCCATGATTTTTACAATCTTCTCAAGATTTCCCTTTTTGGCCCAGTACCAAGCCGCCTGTTCTCTTATCTTTATGTCCAGAGGGCAGAGCCCCATTATGACTAATAGCCCCCCCCCCCCCCCCCTGGAGATGTTCTGTAGGCTCCCACAGCTCTTAATACCATGCTTCTCTGGACTCTTCTCACTGCCATGGCGGGCACAACCCTCGTGAGCCTGTGCGCCCAGACTCCCGAGCCGTAACCCACGGCTGAGGTTAGGATGCTATTGTGGTAGAGTCTAATTAGGTGTGGAGGGAGATGGAATCTTTTATGGACTATTGAAATGAGGTTATTGAACATATGGAGAGCTCTCTGGGTAACGGTATCAATGTGTTTTCAGAAGCTCCACCTCTCATCAATGATAACTCCTAGATAGCGTGTCTCACGTCGTCGGAGAACTGGTGAACCGTCAATTCTGACAGTCGGATTTCTAATGAGATGTCCTTTTAGCAACAGGTAAGTGGATTTGCTGGGCGATATCGTCATTTTAGTCGTATGGCACCACTGTTGGAGTTTGTCTATAGCTGTCTCTATTTTTGGTTCAATGTCTTCGCGGCTACGGCCGCCAACCAACACGAGGAGGTCATCCGCGTAGTCTATCACTTCTAGCACCTCATCACTTTGTTGTAGTCTGTCTAATAGAGGCTCCCTATGGATGTACCAGAAGAGGAGTGCTAAAACAGAACCTTGGGGACATCCTTTGGTAATTGTTTTTCCAACTCTTTCGCTAGGGGATGATAGCCAGACCTCCCGATCCTTGCAATAGCTCTTCAGGCAACCGTATAGTGGCCCCGGACACTCTTTCTCCCGCAAGCAGGAGAAGAGCGAAGGCCACCACAGGTTGTCTAAGGCGCCACTGATGTCAACCATGATGCCAACCACGTACTTGTGCGGGGTCGAGCCTCAGACCTCAGCCGCCAGGGTGATTGCATCAGATGCCGACCGCCCCGGCCTGAACCCGAATTGCCTCTTGCTCATCCCGCACAACACCTGGTGTGCTGCCAATCTGTCAGCTAGCAATTTCTCCAGTATTTTACCAAATAAATCCTGCAAGCAAATCGGCCTGTATGATTTCACTTCCGCGGGGTCGTTGTGTGGTCCTTCCTTTATAATGACTACGTTTGCCATTTTCCATTTCTTTGGGAACTTTCTTTGCCTAAGGCATTCATTGTAATGATGCGTAAGTGGCGCAGTCAGATGAGGCGCCAGGAACTGCACCACCTCCGCCACAATGCCGTCTGGCCCAGGGGCTTTTCCTCTTTGCAGTGATCTTATATGGGCTGCTACCTCCTCCTCTGAGAAGGGGTAGACAGCCGTCTCATTAATGTATTCTTCTTGTTCTTCATCTCTCAGTCGCTTCTGCCCCTCTGTCTCCCCATCCGCATTGTCGTCAGGCAACAGGGACCGAAGGAGGACCTCTGCAGTCTCCTGCCAAGATTCCGTCATCCTGTCCCCGTACCTGACTGTTGATAGCTCTAGAGGAGAGTAGATTTTTTCCAACTTATATGGAAGCCCTCATGGGTCCATGACCAGCTGGTTGAGCACGAATTTTTCCCAGCTTCTCATCCTAACTTCACGCAGTTCCTTTTGGAACGTCCGCTTTTCCTCCCTATGTAGCAACTGCCACCTTTGTCGTTCCTGCCAGACGACACTGCGCTGGTAGTGCCTCCTCAGCCTTCTGACAGATTGACGCAGTTCTCCTAGTTCGGAAGACCATGGTGACGGAGAGGCCGCCATGGCCCTCCTCCTAGTTGGTACAGCTGCCCTCACCGCTCTTGTCACTGCATTCACCAGTTCCTCCGCTCTCTGGTCTACGTCCATGTCGAGATACATGTCACCTTCCGGTAATGGAGGAATGTCACACTCCATTGCTAGGCGTTCCCAATCGGCTCTTCTGTAACTTAGTTGTACTTCCCACCCCATGGCCCAGTGGCACTCTCTTTCTGCTAAAGTGCAAGTTGTGCCCTGTCCTCCTGCAGCGTAGGTAGGAGGATTGCCAGGCCTGTTAGCTACCACAAGTTGTGATGCCATAACGAGGTCCTCGACTTTTTCACCATTTGCATCCCTTGTGCCACTGTACCACAGGAGGGATTTAGCATTAATGTCGGCTGTTATTACAACTTTTCAGCCCCGCAACGCCGTGGTAACTCTCACTAGGTGGTCTATGTACTGTTCTACGTTATCACCATACTGGAAATAAATGTTTATGATAGTGATGATTGCCATGGGGGATTGTAGCTCCACGACGTTACAGTGGCTAGTTGTAAACTGTGAAAGTGTGGTGACTCTCAAAAGTATGTTTGTAATTATAATCGCCGCCTTCGGGTCATCCCCTCTGCTGACTATTTGCCAGCTTGCGGCAGCAAATGCGATTTTCCCAGCAAGGTAGTATGGCTCCTGCAGTACATCTAGTCTCCTCTCCTCCACCTCCCTTCGGAGCTCCTGCATTACGAGTCTGCTGTTATGAGTGTTAAGTTGTCCAATATTTATTTTTGTCATTAGGGGAAGTACGCATGTATTCGGTCATGTGGCCAGGTCTAACTCCAGTCGAACGCAATTCGTCCATGTGCTAGTACTGATTGTTGATAAATGCCGTCAAGATCGAATTTCTCACCGCGTCTTTCGAACACTTTCTTGAGCAGGTCTCGCAGGGCTCCGAAGTCGGTGGGGAGATCCACTGATTTTAGCTGGATTCTGTCGACAGCCTCCATAACCGAGAAGGTTATCTTCCTGCCGTCTTCATGTCCTACACGGACCACATGTCGTAAGGCAGTGGTCAGGGTAGCCGGCTGCTCCAGTCTAGATAATTGCATGGGGTTCTCCAAGTTGGGGTGCACCCTTACCGGATCGACCGGTGGTAGTCTCACTATTGATGTGCTTTGTATAGTAGATCTCGTGCTTGAGCTTGTCACTATGTTTTCTTGAATTGGTTTTTTGTTCGTGTGATCGTCTTTAGTGGTTGCCACAGCCACAGGATGCCCTTGCCGTTGTTGGTGTAATTTCGGCTTTGTTCCCCGGCTTTCAGAGGAGAGAGTTTCGGCCATGAGGGGGAAGTTAGTTTGTATGCCTATGTCCATTGTTGGGAATTCAGTTTGTATGGCTTTGTCTTCTGTTTCAATTTTAGCGGCGCCCGAGAGCGACCTCAAAAAATCCTTGAATCTATTTGCCCTCATGGCGTCCCTCCTCCTTTTGATCGGGGACTTTCGCTTTGGCATCCTGTTCGGTATGCCGGCCTCAACCATAATCAATTCTGGAGATTAATCTCTGCTCCAGCATTCTATATGTCGGGCAATTCCTGCCTGTGGCTCCGCAAGACTTTTTTCCTCGATTTTTCAATGGTATGCGAACTGCCGCCGCATTGCAGTCTTTGCGGCTATGACCGTTTTCCCCACACTTCGTGCACACCGGCCCCCTGGTGCACAGCCTTAAGATGTGATCCAAGTCACCACAGTTGTGGCAACGAGGTACCACGACATAATCTCGTGTATTGATGGCATGAAAACCAACATATAATCTGCCCGTTGTTGTTATATTTCTCCACATTGGCGCTGACACCTCGGCGACGTGATGAACAACATCACGACCCCGTAGCCCAGTCTTAAATTTTAACTTAAAGCAGCTCTTAAATTCTTCCTCATTTATTTCATCGAAGTTTTGTTTTCTAATTGTTTCTAGGAGTTCTTCGTTTGTCATAATCGTGGGAACGTCGTATAATATAACGAGAGGATTTCTTTTCCTCGGTGGTTCACATTTGACCATCTAGTTCAGTTTCTGGTTGCTCAACAATTTGTCTTCGTCCTGCTCAGAGGCAACTTCGACAATTACGGAGTTTCTGCTTGGTTTTATCTTTGTAATTCTAATTTTGTCTTTTACAGGATCTATGTTTTTTGTGAACAGTTCCTGTATTTTCTTTACGCTTGTGTCCTGTCCAGGCAGTGTCCTAAGTAAGACTGCTGTGTCTGTTCTCTTTGTCATTTTGTCAATTGTGTCTCTCGTCGTGTTTTGTGGGCGCTTAGTGGGCGCTTGCGCGGCCACGGCCGCCCACGTCTTTGCCGGTTGCCTCCTTAATCTGTCATTTTCTTTTTCTAGTTCCTTAACCCTGCCTTCAAGTTTAGCGTGGGCAATAGCTGCCAATTCATTGATGATGGCAAGTCCTGCTTGGCTTCTCTTCCTATTCTTTGTTTGTTGCTCCATGAGCAACGTGATTCTAGAGTGTCTCTGCATCACTGACTCATTCTCTGCCTGTCCCTGCTCGTCCTGGGGAGAGGGATCAGGTGCAGCGGAAGCCCGTTGAGGCGCACAAGAATCACTCGTTTCATTTGTGGCCATGATTGTAACGAGTGATGAAAAAAAGGTGGGAGCCCGTCTCTTACCCCGGACCGGCTCCTCTGGCATGGGGGGGGGGGGGGGGCGGGGCGCTTCTGCAGCTCGCCCACCGACCTCGCCCCTAGGTCAAGGGCACTCCCGAGCTGCTGGGTTCAGCGCACCGTTGCCAGTGCACTGGTCCGCCTCGGTGATCCCGTCATCGACGATTTCACGCGACGCTCCTCGGCAACTGCACCCCGCACTCCGGAGAGGCGGATGCACCTCTCGCCCTTCGCCGCCTACTTGCCCGAGTTTCCACCTCTCGGCCGAGGACCCACTCCTACTCAGGTGGTGGGCCGGTCCCCCAGACGTTCGGCGGTCTGGACCCATCTAACCTGGCCCAGGCGATGTCACCACCCCCTGGGTTTGGTAGAACACGCCCCGGTTACCCAGGGGCGCGGCAAGCACCCTTGCCGACTCGCGCCGCGATCCCACGCCGACAAACGAGTTTGCCGGCATGCAGAGCACCTGCTGGTCTGTGCCCTGCGAACAGAAAGGGACTGGTGTTCGGCCCCTCGACACAGCTCCCCCTGTGCCACGCACCCTTCGCTTTCGCAGCGGGTTGAGTCGCAGCTCTCCCTTTTGTCGCAAGGCAGAACGCCAAGCTTAACATCTGGCACCACGGGAAGGCGGAAAGAGCCCCTTGGGAAGGAGAAGCTATGAGAGACGCGTCACTTCCCCCGTGAGGACTGCCGCGGCACGCCCGACTGGAAGCGATACGCCCCAGTGCGAGCCTCCGTGCCCTACGGCGCGCCGGCAACGGGCGGGCCCGCGCCGAACGCGCCGTCAAGCGACCGACCTCACACCAGTTTCCCCGACTTCTACTGATATACCACCCACATCTCCCACGTTTCTTCTACCGATTGTGGTGTGGCTGTCCTGCTGCGGGACGGCTTGGCGGCTACGGACGTACTGTACTTACCGAGTGCAAGAGCCATGGCAGTAACTGTCAACGGTGTACGACTCATCAATGTATATGCCCCTTCAGGATCAGGGAGACGGAGAGATCGGGCCCGCTTTTTTTCGGAAGATATTACGCGTCTATTTACGGGCCGCATAGACGATATGGTGAACGGAGGAGATTTTAACTGCACAT
The DNA here is from genome assembly GCF_023898315.1 of Schistocerca nitens. Classification (NCBI taxonomy): domain Eukaryota; kingdom Metazoa; phylum Arthropoda; class Insecta; order Orthoptera; family Acrididae; genus Schistocerca; species Schistocerca nitens. The sequence continues at coordinate 487,952,138 of NC_064619.1, read as the reverse complement.
TATCTCCGTCTGATCAGCAGCCACATCACGTCCCGTGTGCGGAATAGGAAATGCTAGTGCGTGAGCTCCACCTGATCGACCCATGTCGCCACATCCATGGCCCAGCTCCTGGTTACACCCATTATAAAAGTCATTCATGAAGTCGGTTAGACAGGATTTACGTCACAAACACCCTTTCGACGGCTACGAGAGGAACAGTGCTCTGGCCCACTGCATTCACATACCACACAGCCTATATTTGCACCATTGCCCTCCAACCTGCACCTGTGTGGCGCAGTAGGCGCCCCTGGAAACTGAACGTCGCCCATCTGGACGAGCCGGCATGTAAATGTGCTATCGAAGAGTCGTGGAAAGCGTCCTTACAGCGTCGTGGTCGTTACCGGTCGACCCTCAGTTGGTGGATTGAATGTGCGAAGCCTGCTCTTAGGCGCACATTCATGGTTTACGGCCGGGAAGCGGCGGCATGGAGGAGGAGCACGGAAAACATTTAATACACCGTCCTACGGGAATGCCTTGCTATGGAGCCCTCACCTAAAAGACAGATCATAGTCAATCGCGCGAAAGAGCAGCTCGTCTCCTTAGCACGCCATCATTTACAGGGCGCAGTTATACGGTCGCGTGCTCCAGACATGATACAAGCAGAAAGGTCATCTATGCACCACGTGCTCCTAGAACACAGGAGGCGCCATAGGGCACTGGTAATCGACATGATAACGGACGACGGACGACACGTGGAAGAACAAGCAGATATAGCAGAAGCCTTCTATGGACATTACGCTCAGCCGACCGCGGTGGTCTCGCGGTTCTAGGCGCCCAGTCCGGAACCGCGCGACTGCTACGGTCGCAGGTTCGAATCCTGCCTCGGGCATGGATGTGTGTGATGTCCTTAGGTTAGTTAGGTTTAAGTAGTTCTAAGTTCTAGGGGACTGATGACCACAGATGTTAAATCCCATAGTGCTCAGAGCCATTTGAACCATTATGCTCAACTTTATTCAGCAGTGCTCCCTGATATGGCGACGGTAGTACCGTTTCAGCACGTGTCCGCGGTACAGTTCCACCAGACATGGTACCGTCTTTACTGGGAGAAGTGACAGAAGAGGAAGTGCTCGACGCCATTGATAAAGGTGCTCCCCATAAATCAACTGGAATCCATGGATTACCATTAGAGTTCTATCGAGCATTTAAACAACTGTTGGTACCGTGTTTGGGATGAAATTTGTCAGAATTTGATGTCCCCGGGTATACCGTTGCCTGCACCGTTCTTGGAAGGACTGATTGTCCCCATCCTTAAGCCGAAGGGACGGAATCATGTGCTCGATTATCCCCCCTTAACTTTATTGAACAGCGACTTCAAGATCTTTTCGAGGCTGCTATCAGAACGTATTCGCAACACACTATTCTACGTCCTTTCCAGCGATCAGACGTCCTTGGGAGGACCCAACAACATCAGAACTGCGTTATGTCGTTACAGAGATCTCATCTTCCTTTCACGGGTGAGACGTTTGCCGGTAGCCCTGGCATCTATCGACTTTAGCCAGGCTTTTGACCGTGTGGGCCACACTTTCCTCACGGCCGTTCTACGGCGCATGGAATACCCCGACCCCTTTGTCACAGTGTTGACACGCCTTCTGCATGGGGCTACTTCTCGAGTTCTTATTAATGGAAGACTGACGGCACCCATGCCGATCCGCCGATCAGTATTACAGGGTTGTCCATTAACAACATTGTTATTTGCATTGGCCTTAGAACCTTTGTTGTGTGGTCTCCGAGCCAGGCTCACTGGGATACAGTTCGGCGGCTCCATCTATCGCTGCACCGCATATGCGGATGATTTGATTATCGTCATACGTGGATCGGACGATATGGCCGCGGCTTTGGACTGGATTGCAACCTACGGTACAGCTTCTGTCGCCTTGGGCATCGGGATTGGGCTACCGCAGGAACACATTGCCCCCTTACGCTTCAGTGATACTGTCCACTGCTTGGGCTTAGATTTCATGAACGACATGCGACGCGCGACGACGCTCAATTATCGACGCCTTCTTAACCAAATTATGGCCGGAATTGCAAATCAGCGCTTGTAATCCCTCAACATCGTTCAGCGGGCGTATTATGCCAATGTATACCTTGCGTCCCGCATACCGCATGTCGCCCAAACGCTACCCATTCCGAAACCCTTGGCCCGTAGCATTATGGCAGCGCTGCGATACTTCGTCACCACTGGTATGTTACTGAAGATCAGATACGTATCCCTTACTCTCTCCAAGGAAAAAGGTGGTCTCGGCCTAGTTAACGTCGATGACAGGGCCATTGCCCTCTATGTTAGCTCACATTTATGTCTGCTACGCCGTTGTCCTACGAGCCGCACGAGTCTGCTTCTGACTGCGGTACGACCTGCTTCACTAAGAGCGCCGGTGCCACTACAGGAAATCCCAGCGCCCCTCTTTTTTATAGGACGTTTCTATTTAGAACAAAGTTATTGCAGTGTAGCGCTCATGACACCACAAATGGCCACAACTCGACACCTATATCATGACATGCTGCAACGCCCCCCCCCCCCCCCCCTAAATGTGGTCGAACTAAAATATCCTGACGTACGGTGGCGCGTGGTGTGGCAGACTGTACACGATGCCATGCTTGATTCCGATGTTGTTTCCCAATGGTACGTAGTCGTTTATAGGAAGCTGGTGACGCAAGAACGTCTCTACAATATCCACATGGCAGAATCTCCCAATTGGGTGGGTTGTAATACAGTAGATTCTGACGAGCACCGCCTCAGCTGTGGAGAGGCGGAACCGGTTTGGCACCGAGTGTGGCAGATACTGGCTTATCTCTTGCGAGTTAGGCCGGAGCATATATCTGCACGCACGTTTTTGCTTCCGGATGAGACATTTTACCCCAAGACTCGAACCAACTCCGTCACCTGGACACGTGGACATGCGGTCCATTACCTCTGTCGTGACGGACACAAGAATTTCCTTGACTTGTGGCTCTATTTGCAAGAAAGACATCATGCTATTTCCGGGTGTTCCAGATATCGACAACGCTTCGCCAACTACCTATGGAGTGCCTTCCACAGCCCGCCGTGTAGCTGGAATGTTCCAGGCAGTGGCAGATGAGGTCAGAACGAACTGCAAACGATCATATATTCAACAATCTTTATCAGTGGGCGCAGTCGCTGGGAAGCCTAACTACGAAGTGGTAGCTTTCTTTTCATGTTATTTATGTTTACTACCTTCGATGGTGTCTTCATTCTGTTTTAGTTTTCCAGGCTTGATTAACTATGACTGTTCGCATATTGGTATCTATATAAATAAACAAAAAAAAAGTGAGCAGGAAACCTGCGTTCGAATCCAAATAAATACACAAGAACAAAATAAGATCAAAATGAGCAACAAATAAAATGTAATAACGTATTATACCCTTTCCTTTCTCCTTTTATTTCTTTTATAAAATGTTCAAAAAAAGAAAAAAGATGAATAGAACGTCTGCCATGTAAGCAGGAGATACCGGGTTCGAGTCCTAGTCGGGACACACATTTTCAACATGTCCCCAATGAAGTATATCAACCCCTTTTTGCAGCTAGGTTGTCCATTTAATTATCATTTACACCCACAGGTATTGATTAACTCACAAATTGTTACGTTTAAAGTCTCTCACATGGGTGTATCAATTTTTTTCTGTAGTAGCTATTAATATATATAACATATGTAATTATTATTGTTATTAACCTTAAAGGAATAATTACATGTATGAAAATATTAAATAAAATATGTTAATATTGGACTGTACTGTATTGTATGTTAACCGGGGGCCTAGAAACGACGGAGAGGCTCCGTCCCCGCCGCAGCCCCAGTGGTCCACAACCCCACGACGACTGCCACAGTCCACTTCACCCACCCACCGCCCCACACCGAGCCAATCTTTCAGGGTTATTGTGTCTTTCGGCCCCCAGTGGTTCCCCGTCCCCCGCCCCTCCAGGGAACGTCTCACACCAGACGATTGTAACCGCTATGTTTGCGTGGTAGAGTAATGGTGGTGTATGCGTATGTGGAGAACTTGTTTGCGCAGCAATCGCTGACATAGTGTAGCTGAGGCAGAATAAGGGGAACCAGCCCACATTCGCATGGAAAACCGCCTAAAAACCATCCACAGACTGGCCGGCTCAACGGACCTCGACACAAGTCCGCCGGGCGGATTCGTGTCGGGGACAACGCGCTCATTCCCAGTCCGGAAAGCCGTGCGTTAGACCGAACGGCTAACAGGGCGGGCTTGTGTTAATATTTGTTGTTTTTAAAAATGCTTACGATTCAGTAGACGCCTTTCTCAAAATTGTGAAGGATTTTACAGTAAATAGGAAAACTATTGAAATAACAAAACAAACTCTTACAAACACTTCAGCTAAGGTTAATATTTTGGATCAAGTTCTATTTTGTTCCGGATTGTATCAGATGACAGACATGTACACCAATATTATTCAGCTGTGTTCTGGGAAAAGTTATAAGATAATCGGAAAACGAGGGAAGCAAGAAGTTAGTAATGACATAAAGCTGAGTAGGTCGAAAGAAATTATAATTTATCTGGCATTTACAGAACCTTAGAGAATGCAAAGAAAAAACTAGAACCTCTGAAGGTTAAAAAATCAGCCCTACATCTATCTTTTGAAAAGGTAGAACACATAAGCATTTGCAGTAACTTACCAATTATCCTAAAAATCAGTTATGGCAACATCAAGAAAACAGACTGCTTTAAATATCTGGGACAAAAGATGAACACAGAAAGGGAAAAAGTAGCATTTACAATCAGGAATGAAAAATATTTAAACGGCATATATGAAAGTGAGACTTTTGTACAGTAAAAATGTCTAATTCTAATGTTAAACTAACATATAATAAACTCTAACCTTTACTTGAATGCAAAATGATATTAGAAGATTTGGGAAAGAAAGAAAGAAATAATCTTATGAAAAATATTAGGCCCATTCGAGAGCAAACACAAAACATAGCAACAGACAAAGAAGGTGGTTGGGAAGGAAATGCAAAGAAGGCTTAGAAGAAAAGCTGATTGAAAACGAGATCTTACACAACAGACACACACTAGAAGTGAAGAAATTCAATCGCTTTCAGGAAGATAAAATGAACAGTAAAATCAACTGTAGTCAAACAGTCAGATGAGAAGAGAAGATCTCACTCTGTGAAAATAAAGGAGTTTTGGAGTATGAGGAAAGAAACAAATATAAATAGATACCTTGACGTGGTAGTCAGTGAATTAAAAAAAGTATTAAGACGATTCTATGGAATAAATTCTAACTTGCCCAGATATGTAGTTCTTTCTATTAGTGAATCTTATCGCCCTCCCCCCTCTTTCTGTCTATCTCCTCTGTCCCCCCTCCTCTGTCCATCTCCTTCTCTTCCCTTTCTCTTCTCATCCCCCCTCCCTTTCTTGTTGTGTCGCACAATGATACTGTCTGCTAAAAGTGTTGCGTATAGAGTTCATTCCAAAGAAATAAATTCTACAGTCATGCATAATGTGGCACTTTTTTCCGTATCTCATTATTTATGACGTCAAATCTCCGAACTACGTGATGTAAAACTATATAATATTGCAGGTATAATCAGCTGTATTTTAACATCGTCTGAAAAATGAGTCGTGAACGCAGTTAGTAGTAAAGCAAATGGAGTGGAAATATGTATGAAATACTTTGAAGATCACATAAGCATTGTAGTCATTACTTTGAATAGTATCACGTAGCATACGTTAATCAAGAAATGGATTTTCACATATATGATAAAGCTCAAAAGTGGAAGAGTAAACTACTTGCTCAAGGAGCCTACGGGAAGCACCTGTTACGAACTGCGAGAGAAGAGACTTAATTATTCTTTGTACGACAGGCAGAGTAGTGTTTACCTATTTATTCTTTGGCAGTCTGAACTTGCGTTAGTCCTCTGCTTGTCGCTTATCAACTGACGATTTGCTATCGTAAGCAGTAAAACAAACAGTTATCAAGCGGCGTCTACTTTGACCACACTATGTGCATTACCTACAAAATGGTGACGACGAAAGCACAACAGAAAAAAGCCAATTCAAACACGGCGCGGAGCGAGACGGTGTCTTCGCATTACGATGATAGCCAAGGCCAGGTGAAAGAACATCTTTCACCTTTGCAAGAGGAGCCAGGGAGACAAATAATGATTTCATACATAATACTTGCATATATCTGTAGATTTATGTTCTTACATGACCAGGAAGTAAATATATTTGATCGACTCATGTGACCTACGCGAGAGTATAAATAGCCAGCTTCCATCTTCGCTCAGGCAGGCTGGTTCGGACAGTATTTGCGAGCAGTGTCTGTGAGAATTGGATGGGCGGGAATTGAATGGGCGGCGAGTTGGTTGTCTCGCGATGGTACTGAGAGTTTTGTAAGGGCCGAGTTGTGGAATTCGAAAATTTTCGTGTGTGGTCGCCAATGAGCTTTTAGTAATATTTTCAACCATCATGGGACGATACTGAATTTTGGAATTTACCGCCGATCTAGACTGTTGATTCGGACTTGTAAGAAATTTACTTTAATCCGAATCAAGTTGGACTTAGAATTTTTCGAGGCTTTGGAGTGAGTGGCAACTACTTAGTTGAGATACTGCCTGGTTATTTACGCTGAAGCGTAGGATAAGCATTCATCCTAGGAAGTTGATTAAACTTGTTGCTGCAGGTATGAGGAAAATAAGTCTAACAACTTCATTGGAATCAAACCCTTGTGGATTGTGAACTTTATTACGAAAATCCCTGCTGCATTCTGTTCTATAATTTCGGAAAATGCGACGGTTGAATGGTTGGTCCATAGAAGTTGTCGCACCCAGACTTTAGAAAAATCCAAACTTTCACTGTGACCCATGACGGTGCGCTACTAACTAAAATTTTAATACATAGGTAATGTGCACGGCACTGCTTGGGTCTCAAAGATGTTTCAGTGATCTATGGGACATTGACTTTGAAATGACCTTGGTACAGTTCAGTACTTCAATTTTACGTTTACATTTCCATGTTAGCCAGCGCACATAGGTATTAGTGGATAGTGAAGTTCAGTCGCATTTGGGGTGTAACTCTGGTAATGTTCATGCAGAAATCACCAGGAAAGCAGAGCAGGAATGCGTACGAGAACAGTGTTACGATCTACGAGGAACACCGTAACAGCAATAAAAAACATCAGCACCAACAGCGGCCTGAGTCCGAGCTGCGCCTATCATCCAGCAGGCCCTCGCAGCAGGCCGTCCCAGCCTTGGACGCCGAGAGTCATCGAAGGTTCACACCATATCTCGTGATTTCACCGACAGCAGCTGGTGGGAAGTAGACTACAGCGGCTCTCCACACATTTCGCCGCAGCAGCAGCCATCTTGAGCGTCAGCTGAGCCCCTACAAGGAAAAAAGCTAAGATTCCCAACAGGCACATTAATCGTTATTTGAAATTTCAGCTGTCTTGCCAACCACAATGACGAAGCGTGAGATAAAGGAGACTCTCAGTGATTGTGAGTGAGCCTCAGAGCCCACAAAGACAAGAATTAGTGAAAATGATCCGGAAGAAATACTTATTAGTTTGTTGATTCAAGTGAGGAGTTTAAAAAACTAAAGGCGATATAGCAAGTTCTGTGAGGAATTTTGACAGTAAAAGTGGGAATTCAGAAAATTCAATCAATACATTAAAAAATGAAATAATGGCTGATTTAGGCAGGAAAATCTGGTCCAGTGGAACAGAACCTGCTTATCAGAATTTGCACTGTTGAGACTGAGTTGAAGGTTGAAACTGACTCAGGGAAATATTTGTGTGACGCTAGGAATAAAGAGACAAGGCAGACTCTAGTTAATGTGGATAGTAAAGCAGATAATTTGAGAGAAGGTATGCAACAGGTGGTTGCTGGGAACGATATCGAAACTAACAAAGCAAACAGTACGCTAAGTAATATGTGATCTGAAGCTTTCCGGGAGTGTTCGCTGTTTCAAGGGTTCTCGGGTGTCCAGCCGGATACGATTGCTGAACGCCCACGATATTTCGATGAATAACCGTTCTGCCATCATAAGTTGGTGCTCATGCAATGGTCTGTCCGCTCTCTGCCGCTAGGATTAATCTCTCGGGGATCCAGTTGCGATTCCGTGCACCGATGGCACGCGGTACGTAGTGAACGGGCGCAGTTTCTCTTCGGTGGCCGTGGTGGAATGATCTCGTGTCTGCTTGAACCGTTGCTCCTTCATAAAGCTTAGTATTTGTTCACAGTCCTTACTGAGTTTGTAACCAGAGCCTCTGTTGACGAGGTTGTGTGCTACTCGAATTTCTATGGCCTCTCTGAAGATGCAAATACTGTAGTTATTATTGGGGGCCAGTACTTTCGTCTTGTCATAGTTCACTGTGTGTCCAGTGTTATGCAATGTTCTACCAGGGCAGATTCGGTTGGTTTGCCTAGGCGGGTGTAGCGTTGATGTTCTTTGCATCGGTGTTCCACCGTACGAACTGTTTAGCCAATACAGGATATGCCACAGCCACACGGATTTTTGTATACGCTCGCTTTCTTGTGGTCTAAGCCGATCCGCCAACGCCAACCAAGCCAATCTGCCCCAGCAGAAGATTGCATAAATATTGGAAAAACAGCGAATTACGAGAAACAGAAGTACTGGCCTTCACGTATAACTACAGGACTGCATCTCCAAAGAGGCCAGAGAAATTCGCGTAATATACAATCTCGTCAACAGAGACTGTAGTCACCAACTCAGCAGTCCTGGGAATTAATATTAAGCTCTATCAAGGAGCAACAGTGCCAACAGGGCAAACGGAGCCGTGATCATTCCGCCGAAGAGACACTGCCACCCCCCGCCCCCAAAACTGCCACATATTGCAGCCTCCGTTTAATGCCACCACAGGACACGCCGCGAGCAAGGAATCGCACCTGGTCCCACGAGGGATAAATACTAACGGCAGACAGCGGACAGACCATTCCATCAGCACCATCTGATGATGGCGTAATAGGTATTCGCCGAAACGTCGTGGGCATTCTACGATCTAATCCGACTGGACACAAGAGAACCCTTCAAACAGTAGGCTAAGTAATTTAAAATTGTGTAGTACTTTTGTTAAAGGAGAGAGACCTGTAATGCAGGTCCCTAATAGCAAGGCTTTTTCAAGTGAGTGTTGGTACCATACTTCCGACAGCTGCAGTGATTGTTTTATGCCTGTTATGTCTGACCAATGTAAGGTTAAATTTGTGAAGAGGTTGTAAGAGGGGTCTACTTAGACATGGCCTAATCAATGTGCTGATCAGTTTCTTTCATTTGAAGCATCTGACAAATTGTTTTTGAGTACATATTAGAGCCAAGCAAAGAAAAGTAGGCTGAAAAATGATTTTCTGACCTTCGCAACACATAAGGGGGTTAGCTATACAATGAGTGAATTTTGGTAGGAAGAGGTAAGAAAGTTGGTCATCTAGACAGACTACTGAGGTTTCTCATTGAGATATCTACTTTGAAGTGGGAATTGCCAGAAATTTTGCAGTGGAAGGTGATACCTTATCCAACCGATTCTATTGAAAATTTTCTACATTTTATTGAAAAGATGGATCAGGTACTGTCCCACAAATGAAGCTACGTGAAGCACAATTGTGTGAACCATCAGAGGGATCAGTGTAATAACAGGAGTAGCAGTAACTGGGGAAACAGCCAGCAGAATTACAATACGGGAAGGAGTATGGATGAAAACTAGAGAGGAGTCAGGGAGATGTTTTAGTGGTGAGAATACATACCATAGCGGTTCATGGGAAAATGATAACAGAACAGAACCAAAGCCAGAGCAAGAAAATGGAACTAGAAGGGGGGGGCAGAGTAATAGAGGACGACTGGGATAGAAATCGGAAACCAGTAGTTGTTCCAAATGGTGTCCACTTTGAGACAAGGGACTACACAAGAAATAGGACTAAGAGATGGGATGATGATTAAAAGGCAGAACAGCGACGCTTGTTTCAGGACTAATAATAACCATAATAAAATTAAAGAGACAAGGGAAGAAAGTATATGTGGAATGTATGTAATTGTGGGCAATGAAAAGAAGTTTTGCGGATTGCTGTATGATAAAAGAAGTGAAAACAGAAGGAGAAATTTTAAAGCATCTAGAAGTTAGAAAGGAGATATTAATATTGATGGTTGGTTCGGTGAAGGAGCTGGTAGTGTAGTAAGTGTAGAATAAAATAGTATTGGGTTGGCCTCTGCATTGAATGGATCAGGTTAGATGTATAACCCGAGGGGATGGATGTGTCCTGTGATGCTCTAAGTGGGTGTGTGAATGACAACAGGAGAGCTTCTCTAAAGTTTGGAAGGTAGCAGACGAGGTACTGGCAGAAGTAAAGTTGTGACGGGGCATGAGTCGTGCTTGGGTAGTTCAGTTGGTAGAGCACTTGCCCGCGAAAGGCAAGGTCCCGAGTTGAAGTCTTGGTCCGGCACACAGTTTTAATCTGCCAGGAAGTTTCAACAGCAACAATGCTGAGCTGGATGCAGTCGAATCAGCTAAATTGGGTTCTAATGTTTTTGATGTTGAGGTAATAGTATTGAGGCCATAGTGCCTGCAACTAGTGTTTTTTGTAAATGGAGGTGTACCTGAGAGTACCCACTACAGTGGATAGATGAGGATAATTGTTAGCAGGTAGAGGATTCTGCATAAAATGACTTTTTTGGACAGGCAGTGGGATCTGCCTCCAATTTTTATGGGGAGAATGATTGTAGTTTGCAGGGTGGAACTCCAAATAATGTCTTTCCTGCAGAAGCTGTATCTGATTCAATGAAGCCTAATGATGTATATTCTGTTGATATTTTTGTGAAAGAGGTTGGACTGCAAATTACCTTTGTTGAACCATGTGAAAATAAATAGGAATGTAAATTTGTTTTAAACGACTGGGTAGACAGGACCAAATGGATCGTGAAGAGGGTACCAGGAGATTGGGCACTTGGCAAATATAAGTATGTTAAGAAGTTAGGGAAGTGAGATGAGAAGGATGAAGCATAATATGATGCGTGTATAGATGTATTTGATGGGGACACATAATTTGATATATTAAGGGGAGAGTGTGTATTCCTGATGGGAGAAGATATGATGGGGAGTGATAATAATACAGGAAAAAATGGTTCGGGTAGTGAAAAAGGGGAGAGTTTGATGTCCTGGAGAAGCATTTTGAGAACATCATTCTGGCTCTAAGGTACCCAGAGGAAACTGACATGGGCCTCAATTGTCCACCATATTCTCTGTATCTGAAGACATGCGACTCCTTTTTGTGGAGCTGGATTAAGGACTAGATGTACAGCAATAAACCTCAAAACTATTGCTGAGCAGAAAACAGCCATTCAGGAGGTAATCGACAGTATCGATGTTACGAAACTTCAGTGGGTCAAGCAGAATTTCGTTATGTGTGTGCGTGCCACATCGTCGCCAATGATGGCAGGCATATCGAACATACCATAATTTAAATCCGAATATCTGAAGTTTACATGCTGAATAAAGTGGGTGCACGCTGTAGTTTGTAAATACGTCACGATTTTTTTCATATAGTTCAATAATTGTTGTCATGTATGAGGACTTTATACTGCACTTGGTGCTAACTGTGAGAGCTTTCGCTGTGTGAATGGAGTCGCAAGTGAGGTACTGTGGCGGTGGAGTCCCCAGAAGGGACCTTATAATGTTTGGGAGTGGCTGAGGGTGCACAGTTTGGTCCTTATACGAAAACTTGCAGAACTAGGCCTGTCTTTTGAATCGTGGTACTTGATTAATTAGCACATAATATAATCCACACTATCCTGAAGATAGAGAGGCAGATAAATCCAAGAATTATCGCATCAACTTAACAACTCAAGTACACAAACATTAGGAAGTGTGCCCTCGAGGCAGCACTTGGTAATAAAGGTAATACTTGAGAAAAATCGAGACATTGTAGGATTTATCTTGAAAGGGATTCAAACACGTAAAATGGTTTACTCTGAATGTAAAGGTGAATAACAATATATATATATATATATATATATATATATATATATATATATATATATATATATATATATAGTTTTGTGATGGATCATATATATACAAGGAGGACCGATAAGCACAGAAGACCTTAGCTACCGGTGCAACGCTCTGCTGTGTGTTGTCCGTGTATGGCAGCGGAGTTGTAATGATGTCGGGATGTGCCGGCAGTCGACTGAGCAGTCTCTGTCCCTGTAACCGCAACGCCGCTTCCTGGGACCTGCAAGGTGGCCTGCGGCGTGCTTCCTCGCTCGCGTGGCTAAGATCATGGCGACAACAAGCATCCATGGTCCGGCGTCCGAATCAGCGGCCCTCACCTCGGGATGCCTCTGGCGTATGTTGGGGACCAACAAGACTGCCCGCAGTAGCAAGCCGTGGTGTGGCCCACCACTGGCTGGCTGCAGACACCGCATTGGCCTCAGAGGGTCAGACTAGCGACCCACCATGGACTGGAATTCAGGCGCTCCATCTGCTGCTGCATGTAGCCGGTGGTGTGACATGCCCCACCGTCCAGGACAGCTGTCACACTTGAATGCCTTGTTAGTGAACCGGCGCCTATTTATACGCGGCTGTGCATCTCTGTTTTGCTAATGCCAGTCATGTACTCATAACACCTAGGAAGGCCAGTGGGCCCCTTCTGCCTGAACTTGCGCCATACAAACCGCTGCATTATGATCAGGTCTACGGCCCTGTGGCCCCCTTTCTACTTTACAACTACTGGTAGCATTACTCTGTAAACAAGCCCGTGCCTGGAAGTAACTTGTGTGCTCAGAAATATTGCACTGAAGCTAACCTTTTCCCAATCTTAAACGATGGTGCCGCTACGTCATTTCCCCCTTTGGTGCACGAGTCGACCATAACTACTCTTAAACTTGTTTGGGTCGGCACATACTTATGACATATTTACTACTACTATTAGAAGACTTAGATGTGCTCTAGTGCTCTTAAAACACATGACATGAGACAAAACACAAACTTAATGCTCGATCAACCCCTTACCTACCCGTCTTATGCCATTGGTATCGATTTGAACCACCGTCAGTTCTCTCTTGGAATTGGCTCTCCACCTGATCAGAATGAACACAACACACAACAAAGTTAAGGCTGCAATGGCGCATTGCATAGAGGTGTTCAAAATGATTATTACTTGTCATTGTCTTTCCCTATATTGAGCGACATGCTGCATAAGCTGTTTGGCTGATATGCACCCCTCTTGCTCTGAAATGAACTATTTTATGGATCTCAACAGACCTGACTCCACGTTTCAATTTAACAAGGTCAGATTCTACCTTTGCATAAACTCTACAGTTCCTTCTGGCCAGTACAGCTGTGGATGTGTAACATTCACTTGCATGAGTCCTGAAATTGACGCTGGCTGATGGAAGGTTGGTTCTATTATGTTACACACAGTTCCATTGATTAAAATTCCGCTCACCTCGAACTCTATACGTTTCGCTTTGGCAAATACTACCTGCTAAAGCAACATGCTACTACATTTAATTTTTCGTAGGTGGAGAAGATCAAATGCATCCCGACCCATTGCAAGCTCAATTGTGGCTCCATGATGTCCCTTGGACAGTCTATTCCTTCCCTTTTGGCTAAAAATAACTGCACCACGCACTTGTCCGGATTGGTGCTTATCACCGTGGCTGGACATACCATTACCTTCCATCTATGGCAGCTCCATAATTCCTTCCTTGTCATCTTGCGGTACCAGCTGTTAACTGCCGAGATCAGCAATAACTTCTCAGTTTTTTACTTCTACCAACTTGCTCAACGCTCCCCTTTTCAGTGACATGAGATCACCATCACCCTTCCTCCATCTTCAAAAAGACTGCTGTCCCTAGCAGGCTCACAATATTCGAAAACACATACAACATATGAAAATACAATACCTAATTAATCTCTGCGAAACCAATTATACATAACAAGAAAACGAAAGCTACAAACACTCTACTACATTCTGGATCGCAAAGCATACATTACATCATTCTGTACTCTATCTTACTGGTTTTCTCTGCGTTGAACACCTCTCTTCACTCTCTCTTTCTTCCTCTTCCCTTCCTGCGGCATGCCTGAAAATCACATCGGGACAAACCTTTAATGTCCACAACTGCCCAATGTGTACTATGGTGGTTATAGTTGGCAGCTGAAGTTTAACATTAACGTGGGATGTGGTTTCAACTACTTGGGATGGCCCATGACACCTCGTGACGAACTTTTTCGTTTTCCCCTATTGGCATATAGGGGCTGGATAGCACTACCCATTGCCCTACCCTTTTTTTTGGTCATCAGTCTACTGACTGGTTTCATGCGGCCCGCCACGAATTCCATTCATGTGCTAACCTCTTCATCTCAGAGTAGCACTTGCAACCTACGTCCTCAATTATTTGCTTGACGTATTCCAATCTCTGTCTTCCTCTACAGTTTTTGCCCTCTACGGCTCCCTCTAGTACCATGGAAGTCATTCCCTCATGTCTTAGCAGATGTCCTATCATCCTGTCCCTTCTCCTTATCAGTATTTTCCACATATTCCTTTCTTCTGCGATTCTGCGTAGAACCTCCTCATTCCTTACCTTATCAGTCCACCTAATTTTCAACATTCGTCGATAGCACCACATCTCAAATGCTTCGATTCTCTTCTGTTCCGGTTTCCCCACAGTCCATGTTTCACTACCATACAATGCTGTACTCCAGACGTACATCCTCAGAAACTTCTTCCTCAAATTAAGGCCGGTATTTGATATTAGTAGACTTCTCTTGGCCAGAAATGCTTTTTTTGCCATAGCGAGTCTGCTTTTGATGTCCTCCTTGCTCCGTCCGTCATTGGTTATTTTACTGCCTAGGTAGCAGAATTCCTTAACTTCATTGACTTCGTGACCATCAATCCTGATGTTAAGTTTCTCGCTGTTCTCATTTCTACTACTTCTCATTACCTTCGTCTTTCTCCGATTTACTCTCAAACCATACTGTGTACTCATTAGACTGTTCATTCCGTTCAGCAGATCATTTAATTCTTCTTCACGTTCACTCAGGATAGCAATGTCATCAGCGAATCGTATCATTGATATCCTTTCACCTTGTATTTTAATTCCACTCCTGAACCTTTCTTTTATTTCCATCATTGCTTCCTCGATGTACATATTGAAGAGTAGGGGCGAAAGGCTACAGACTTGTCTTACACCCTTCTTAATACGAGCACTTCGTTCTTGATCGTCCACTCTTATTATTCCCTCTTGGTTGTTGTACATATTGTGTATGACCCGTCTCTCCCTATAGCTTAGCCCTACTTTTTTCAGAATCTCGAACAGCTTGCACCATTTTATATTGTCGAACGCTTCTTCCAGGTCGACAAATCCTATGAAAGTGTCTTGATTTTTCTTTAGACTTGCTTCCATTATTAGCCGTAACGTCAGAATTGCCTTTCTCGTCCCTTTACTTTTCCTAAAGCCAAACTGATCGTCACCTAGCGCATTCTCAATTTTCTTTTCCATTCTTCTGTATATTATTCTTGTAAGTAGCTTCGATGCATGAGCCGTTAAGCTGATTGTGCGATAATTCTCGCACTTGCCAGCTCTTGCCGTCTTCGGAATTGTGTGGATGATGCCTTTCCGCAAGTCAGATGGTATATCGCCAGACTCATATATTCTACACACCAACGTGAATAGTCGTTTTGTTGCCACTTCCCCCAATGATTTTAGAAATTCTGATGGAATGTTATCTATCCCTTCTGCCTTATTTGACCGTAAGTCCTCCAAAGCTCTTTTAAATTCCGATTCTAATACTGGATCCCCTATGTCTTCTAAATCGACTCCTGTTTCTTCTTCTATCACGTCAGACAAATCTTCACCCTCATAGAGGCTTTCAATGTATTCTTTCCACCCATCTGCTCTCCCCTCTGCATTTAACAGTGGAATTCCCGTTGCACTCTTAATGTTACCACCGTTGTTTGTAATGTCACCAAAGGTCGTTTTGACTTTCCTGTATGCTGAGTGTCCTTCCGACAATCATATCTTTTTCGATGTCTTCACATTTTTCCTGCAGCCATTTCTTCTTAGCTTCCCTGCACTTCCTATTTATTTCATTCCTCAGCGACTTGTATTTCTGTATTCCTGATTTTCCCGGAACATGTTTGTACTTCCTCCTTTCATCAATCAACTGAAGTATTTCTTCTGTTACCCATGGTTTCTTCGCAGCTACCTTCTTTGTACCTATGTTTTCCATCCCAACTTCTGTGATGGCCCTTTTTAGAGATGTCAATTCCTCTTCAACTGTACTGTCTACTGCACTATTCCTTATTGCTGTATCTATAGCGTTAGAGAACTTCAAACGTATCTCGTTATTCCTTAGTACTTCCGTACCCACTTCTTTGCGTATTGATTCTTCCTGACTAATGTCTTGAACTTCAGCCTACTCTTCATCACTACTATATTGTGATCTGAGTCTATATCTGCTCCTGGGCACGCCTTACAATCCAGTATCTGATTTCGGAATCTCTGTCTGACCATGATGTAATCTAATTGAAATCTTCCCGTATCTCCCGGCCTTTTCCAAGTATACCTCCTCCTCTTGTGATTCTTGAACAGGGTATTCGCTATTACTAGCTGAAGCTTGTTACAGAACTCAATTAGTCTGTCTCCTCTTTCATTCCTTGTCCCAAGCCCATATTCTCCTGTAACCTTTTCTTCTACTCCTTCCCCTACAACGGCATTCCAGTCGCCCATGACTATTAGATTTTCGGCCCCCTTTACATACTGCATTACCCTTTCGATATCCTCATACACTTTCTCTATCTGTTCATCTTCAGCTTGCGACGTCGGCATGTATACCTGAACTATCGTTGTCGGTGTTGGTCTGCTGTCGATTCTGATTAGAACAACCCGGTCACTGAACTGTTCACAGTAACATACCCTCTGCCCTACCTTCCTATTCATAACGAATCCTACACCTGTTATACCATTTTCTGCTGCTGTTGATATTACCCGATACTCATATGACCAGAAAACCTTGTCTTCCTTCTACTTCACTTCACTGACCCCTACTATATCTAGATTGAGCCTTTGCATTTCCCTTTTCAGATTTTCTAGTTTCCCTACCACGTTCAAGCTTCTGACATTCCACGCCCCGACTCGTAGAACGTTATCCTTTCGTTGATTATTCAATCTTTTGCTCATGGTAACCTCCCCATTGGCAGTCCCCTCCCAGAGATCCGAATGGGGGACTATTCCGGAATCTTTTGCCAATGGAGAGATCATCATGACACTTCTTCAATTACAGGCCACATGTCCTGTGGATACACGTTATGTGTCTTTAATGCAGTGGTTTCCATTGCCTTCTGCATCCTCATGTCGTTGATCATTGCTGATTCTTCCGCCTTTAGGCGCAATTTCCCACCCCTAGGACAAGAGAGTGCCCTGAACCTCTATCCGCCCCTCCGCCCTCTTTGACAAGGCCGTTGGCAGAATGAGGCTGACTTCTTACGCCGGAAGTCTTCGGCCGCCAATGCTGATTATTTATCAAAATTTAGGCAATGGCGGGGATCGAACCCGGGACCGAAGACGTTTTGATTATAAATCAGAGACGCTACCCTCCCCCTTTTTTTTTTTTTTAATCTCGTTTTGGTCGCTTTTGTTCGTTGCATCTGCTCGGGGCGGACGTCGTAAGACTGCCGTTTAGGTTCGTTGTTGATCGATTAACTCAGTTTTTTTTTTATTACAGAGGGCTGCTAACCCTCGGACCGAACACGCTGAGCTACCGTGCCGGCAACCCCTAGACCACGGGTACCCTATACTGCGGTAAACTTCCTTTTTGCTTCACTGTGTCTTCTGTACCCGTTTCCAAACATCCTGAATTTTTCTCACGAACTGAAGTTCATATTCATTGGTCCTGCCATTCTGTAGCTTCACTAAATCAAATGGCATTTTTCGCCCGTACACTATCTCATATGAAGACAAACCGTTATTGACATGGATTTTTGCATTGTATGCACTACAATATGCTTCAAGTACTCGTCCCACTGACAGTGATGAGATACACATGAATACTCAGCATCTTCCCGATTGTTCTGTGTACCCATTCTGTCTTTCTGTTCGCCTGTAGATGTAAAGTGCTTGCCCCAACTTCTTTACGTTCATGTACACAGTTCCTTCATTAAATCCGACATGAAGTTGGTCCCTTGGTCAGTAATTATAGTCTCTTGTATACCAAACTTCAAAATCCAGTTATTTACTAACGCTTGCGTGACCATTTCTGCCTGTTGATTTGGCATAGCCACCATCTCAACATACTTCGAAAAATGGTCTATTATTGTCAGAACGAATCTGTTACCCGGTGGTGTTCGACTAAAGCGTCCTGAGACATCAATTCCCAACAAAGAAAATGGACATGTCGCTTCTGGCAATCGTTGTAGCTGTATCTGTTTTCGACTCAAATCTGCTCTCTGCACTCATGGTATACAATTCTTGACATACTGATCCACATTCACTTTCATACCTCTCCACCAATAACTCTCCGCCATTCCTATTCGTCGCTCTACACCCGCAATGACCAGATAACACATGATCATGTGCTTCCTTTAAAACCGCATCTCTCAGTTTCGCTGGCACTACTTCCCTCGGCCCTAACTTTGTTTCCCTGCACAGAAGACTGTCATACATATTACATTGTGGCTGTGTCGGATACAATTTACAATCATTGTCAGCGTCCAGTAATTCTTGCAATATTGCTAGGTAACAACCTATGACTTCTACTTTTGCCACCTTTCTACTCAGTTCATCCGCATTACTGTGCTTCTTCCCAGGCTTGTACACCACCTCGTAGTCGAATTCACTAAGCCTCACAGCCCACCTAGCAAGTTTAGTAGATCTATCCTTCAACCGCAACACCCATTTCAACGCAGCATGACCTGTCACTCCCCGAAATCTTCATGCATATGAATAACATTTAAAATATGTGATTCCATAGATTGCGCTAAGCGTCTCCATTTCTGTTGTTGAGTAATTCCTCTCTGCTGCATTCAACAGCCCAGACGGGTAGGCTACAGGATGTTCTTTCCCATCAGTTTCCTGACTAAGAACACACCCTAATGCTTGATTCGATGCATCGCACGTTAGAATAAATTTCTTTTCAAAATCTAGAAACACAAGAACCGGACTTGATGTTAACACTTCTTTCAGTTTTTCAAATGCTTTCTCACACTCTTCTGTCCACTCAAATTCCACACCGTTCCGTAACAATCGCGTCAATGGCTGTGCTAAATCTGCAAAATTCTTCACGAACTTTCGATAGATATTGCAAATTCCGACGAATGATTCCACTTCCTTAACTGTTTTCCGCTCCTGAAAATTCCTTATAGCTTGTACCAACCTTAGATCTCTGCGCACTCCGTCCTTGCTGATGATATGACGTAAATATTTCACTTCTTCCAATGCAAAATGACACTTCTCCAGGCACAACGTCAAACGAGCTGGTCTTAACCTCATAAAGCCTTCCCTTAACCGCTGCCTATGCTGCTCCATACTACTTGAAAACACTATAATGTCATCCAAATAGACAAGACACTGCCGTAGTTTCAATCCCCTTAACACATTGTCTAGCAACCTCTGAAACGTTGGTGTAGAATTTTTCAAACCGGATGGCATTCTGATATATTAGTAATGGCCTCCTAGAGTATAGAAAGCAGTTTTTTGACGGTCCTCTGAAGATAACCACTTGTCATATCCATCGTAGAAAAGTACTGGCACTCTTCTAAGTGATCCAAAGTCTCTGATACGTTTGGGATGGGGTATGCGTCCGTTACTGTATTATTATTGAGGTTTCGGTAGTAACAACAGAACCTGTATTTCTTAGTTCCATCCATAGATTTTTAGGCAGGACGACAATGCCAACTCCCCAGCAACTATTACTATGCTCTATAATACCATCCGCAAGCTGCTGATCAATGAAATTCTCTACAATCAGTTGCAAATACCTCGGTATACTGTATGGTTTACGGTAAATAGGTGCTTCGTTCCCTCTTGGTATCCTGCGTTGAACTAATTGAGTTGCTGGTAACGGCCCTTGCAGAAAAAACAAATCCTTAAATTCCCACAACAATTCTTCCATTTGTTCTTTTTCTTCTCCTTTCAAATGCTTAACTTTTTCACACAATTCAGTTCTATCGGCAGTTAGTGACTGATCGCTACGCCTACCTCTCGAACACCAGTCTTCGTCTTCTGGTACATCCCAATTCGCTACTTAAACTCCTATTTCCAAATTCGCGTCTACAGCGCTAAAATTATCGACGTTCATGGGTGTTATTCGCCCACTGTTTCCATCTTGTACGTGTACAATACTACTCGTACGTTTCAAAAAAGGACCTAACGGATCCAAAAATTCATTATCCTCCAAGGGTTCAATAACACATACCGTACCCACTGGTAGATTTGACTCTACACTTACCCAAAGCGACTTCCGGGTGCCACTAGATACACACTCCTGCGAATTAAGCCTTAATGCTAATGTACACGGCTCAATTGGTTTGTTCATTACATTGAACACCCCTCGCAACAGTTCTGCATCGACAACTGTTTCCCCCAACTGAAATAACATTCCACCAAGTTCAACATTTCATTGTCCAAGATCAATTTTGGTATGATGTTGATGCAAGAAATCTACTCCTCGTATCATGTCGTAGCCCTCTCTTACCCATGGTACTACCTCCATGGATGCATCAAATAGGGCTTCCCTATGCGAAAGTCAACTGTCACTTACCCCAAAGGTGTGACCTCCTCGTCCCCCACTCCACACAACCTATAACGTGGTGTATCTAACTTCCTTCATCCCATTAAACTTTTACTAGCAACAGAGGCTTATGCCCCTGAGTCCAACAAAGTCTTAATCATTAAGTTCCTATGGATCCTACCACTGAACATTCCACCTCTGCATACATATTTGTAACAATGAAATTAAATGGGAGCTTTCTTCGGTGGGTCTTGCGCCCCCTCTGCCGTTTAACGATTGTCCACCTCCACTAACTCCACTTCTCCATCTTCCAGGCTGATGATTTCCACTTCTTCCTCAATTCCTCGGTGACTGGATACATTGTCTCCGCACGTACAACGCATCATTTAACATTTTACTTTTGAATGCATTACGGGAACAGAAGTGATCAATGTCTTATAAATATTTACTATTAAAAACAGTCTTGATCACGATTTATTTATCAAGGTGACCGGTTTCGACCACTACTGTGGTCATCTTCAGACCATTGAGTAGGAACCTCTTTCAGTTGGAGAATCACTCTCCAACTGAAAGAGGTTCCTACTCAATGGTCTGAAAATGACCACAGTAGTGGTCGAAACCGGTCACCTTGATAGATAAATCGTGATCAAGACTGTTTTTAATAGTAAATATCTAACATTTTATACCTGCTATATCACGTACCCCAATTGCCACGTCTGTTTCCTCGTGTTGAATTGCCAGCTGAATGGCCGAATACAAATCTTTCTGAGTCTCTTCACGCACCAGTAACCCTCTCAAAAGTACATCAAGTGCCCTCTTCTCAGCCCCCTGCTACAGAACACCATTCGCCCCATCGCTCTGATCCAACTCGTAAGTATACTTGTTAATTTCTCTTATCTGGTCCACAAATTTCTCCACCATCTCCCCCTGCCTCTTTGTCATTGTACTCAATCTCCCCCTGAAATAACAAGCGCTATTCTGTTTCTTGTACCTTTGTAAAAGCCCCTCCTTCAACTGCTTAAACTGTCCTGCCTTCCTTAAGGCCTCAGAACACCTCACATACGTCTTCGCTCATCCCGTTAATCTAATCTTGGCTACATGTAACAACTGTTCATCAGACAAACCATTCATCACAGCTGAAGTTTCCAAGTCCTCCACAAAAGAACGAACATCCTCAGATGCCTTGCCAGAAAATGGAAT
This sequence comes from Schistocerca nitens, assembly GCF_023898315.1. Classification (NCBI taxonomy): domain Eukaryota; kingdom Metazoa; phylum Arthropoda; class Insecta; order Orthoptera; family Acrididae; genus Schistocerca; species Schistocerca nitens. The sequence goes on along the minus strand of NC_064619.1, from coordinate 487,930,171 downwards.
AACCAAACTCGCAGCGGCTGGATCAATCTCCAGCTGCAGCACCCTAGACAAAAACGACTGATTTGATGCGGTTTCCCGCTCGCTTCTTGATGTTAATTCACTTCTCAACTGTGTATTGCCCGCTGTCAATTGTGCTACATTTTCCAACAAAATCCGTACCGCTTCTGGTTCCGACACACCTTGAGTCCTTGACTATTCCATTGTGTGGCTTTTGTTCCCAGTTAGTCCGGAAACAAAATATTTAAGTACTTGGATAACCTGACTTCCTGCAGCCTCGTATCACATTACTTAGTATCATCATACACCAATACAAAAGTAATCAAATGACGCAATAAACAACATCTTACTGCCCCAAACCCACTAACACTTATTGTGGTAAAAAAAAGAAAAAATGCCTACACAAAACATCTAAAATGGCCTGCCAGGAGCCATACTCAAAACACGAAGAAAAAAATAAGAAAGAAAACGTCCAACACTCAAAAAGAAAAATTGGTCAGCACTCACCACATTTTGTGACTGTAATGCAGGTGTTGGGCTCGAACATCATACTGTACAGACAACACCTGCTATTCTGACACCAAATATAGAGGAATGTTGGACAAGGATGGGAACTGTCAGGATGGGCCATATTAAAACTCGTCCAAGTTTCCCAAATGATTTATTACTTCCAGTTACAGTGCCCCCATTCCTCTTGGTCTGCGTCACTGGGTCCCACAATGCTGAGGACACCACGTCTGCAAAATGGCTTGGTGTGGAATGGCTGTCTCAGTGACCCATGCAACGCCCTTCTGTGTGTCAGCCTTGTATGGCTGCAGAGCTGTGATGAGGCCAGGATGCACCAGCAGTCGACTGAGCGGTCTCCATCCCTGCCACCTCAGCACCACCCGCTGGGAGCCGTAAGGCAGACCACGGCGTGCTTCCTCGCCAGCGAGGATAAGATTGCGGCGACATCAAGCGCCTGTGATCCAGTGTCTGAATCTGTGGCCCTCGCCTTGGGATGCCTCCGGCATGTGTTTGGAGCCAGCAAGACTGCCCACAGTAACGAGCCGTGGTGTGGCCCACCACTGGCTGGCTGCGGACCCCACATTGGTCTCAGAGGGTTGAACCAGTGACCCACCAAGGACTGGAACGCTGGCGCTCGATCTGCTGCTGCGTGTAGCTGGTGGTGTGACATGCCCCACCCTCTAGGAAAGCTGTCACATTTGAATGCCTTGTTAGTGAACCGGCGCCTTTTTATAGGTGGCTGTTAAACTCTGTTTTGCTAATGCGTCACTCCAAATCATGAACTCATAGCACCTAGGTAGGCCAGTGGGCCCCTTCTGCCAGTTACTTGTACCATGAAAACCGTTGTGTTTACTCTTTTCAGCGGGCCTACGGCCCTGTGGCCTCCATTATACTTCGCAACTAGTGGTAGTGTGACTTACTGTCAAAAGGCTGCGCCTGGCTGTAACTTGTGTGCTCAGAAATATTGCACCCAAGCTAACCTTTTCATTATCTTAAACGGTGGAGCCGCTATAGTAATGACAGTCTCTATTCATCCACTTTTTAGCTACAATCGAGCTGAAAATCTTACAAAAAGATGACAACCATAAATCAGGAAAGGAATGGTTCTTGATTGTGAAAGCATTCATTGGGGTAGAAGCTGTACAAGTTCCCCCCTGAATTAACCCTTTTTAGAATGCCATCAGACTTCGTTTTTATGAATCCATCGTAAGTCAATATTGTATTCAAGTTTAGTCAACTACAACATGGTGCATCAAAAACTTTGGTTCACGGAGAACTGGGAGCTGTGAATATCATTTAACAACTTTACACCGGTGCAGAAATACTTAACCCTTTTACCTTGATTCGATCGTCAGCAGAAAACAGCGTGCTATTGGCAAGGGATGGAGCACAGCAGCACCAGAAATGTTCTAACATGTCCACAAAAACTTGCAAACTATGCATACTGGCATCTTGATTATTACAATATTTGAAACTTCCCTACCAGAGCCCTGAAATTGTGGCAGATTTCAGTGTAAGGTGCACCTATTTACTGGTCTGGCCAACCAACGTGACTCACAGGCACGGCGGGGTCTGTTGGAATTGTCGAGCGTCAGACGCCGGACTCCTGACAAATACATTCACCCTCATGACACACGATAAATCCAAGATGATACGCAATTCGATTGTTAGTACAGTTGGAAACTGTCCCTGTTTCTTAGTCCACCACAAGCTTCACACCACAGATCTCACTCACTGGGGCAACAACTGAAGCTCTCCACCAGGGGAGGATCAGAAGACATAGAAGATAAAGAATCAAAATCACTTTCCATCAAACCTCGTACAGGAGCTGAATTAGCAGAAAGAACCACCTCCACGTTGTACAAACCAATCTAATTATCATCCACTCATTGAATGTTTCCTCTTGACTGTTCTCCTAGCATGGTAGTCGTTCCAGACACAGCACTGGGATTCCAACGCTGGGTGAACAAAACCTCTGCTTTGCATATCTTGAGGGAACCAATCAGCGGCTCAAAATTTCTCTTCCTGCAAAACGAATGGTTTAGACTAGGGATATACAGGACATAAAATCCCGTCTGAGGCCTGCGATCATTTTTATGTTAATAATTGGCAACCAATGCTGTACAATTGCAATTAAGTCATGAGATGTTCAATTTATTCTTTTTTAGATCATGTTACGCTCTGGGTCAAGACTGCTTGTGTCACAGTCATATGTTATTCGACACTTTCTTTGAGTTGTCAAGGCTATGCGCCTGGTTGGTTAGGATGGAGTTGAAGTTTCTGATGTCTGAAGATGGGTGTAATCCCAAAACGCTAACATGTTCTAATAAAAGAGTCAACTCAATATCTCATGACTTTATTGCGATTATACAGCACTGGTTGCCAATTATTAGACTAGGGAGGCGTCGTTAACGCTGTAAGCATGACCATGTTTCGGCAAAAGACGTCTACCTAGATGGGACCACAGTGCCTCATTACGAACATATCTAATCTTTCCAGGCCGACCATTTCCAGTTTCTGATAGAAAGCTGTTAAGCTTCCTACACAGTTGTGCCTGTGAAATATATGTTTTCTCCACTCGCTAAAAGAACCTGGCGACTTCCTGGAGTTACTGTCTGGCCTCTATTAAACACATGCACCTGCAGCGCTGATTGTACCATGCAAGCTTCTAAAATGCGTATGCTTTTAGTTTTATGACCGTCCCGTCATTTGGACAGAAGCTCAGATTACAGCAGTCACTCTTAAATGGCATCCTCCACCCACTCCCCGCCATCTGGCTGCCATCACGATGGCTCAGGTGAAATGTTAAGCGAGCTAGCACCCTCCTGCAGTGGAGTGCTGCAGCTTGATGCCCATCTGCAGGTAAAATTCACAAAGCACTGCTTCCTCGAATCACTCGCACAGCCAGTTCACTGGATACAACATTTATGGCTCACAGTCCATCTTTCTCCTTGTTTTCCGTCGCCTCTACTTGTACCCATCAGTTACAAGTTCTCTACAGGTTACACATGCAGTTATAAACCATTATCCTCACGATTTCCTCATGTAAAAAAGTCACTAACTGTACATACCAAATCTAGTATTTGGGAACACAAAGATCTTGACCTAAAATATGAATATTTATCTGACCGATAGAGTAGTTAAAGTGAGAGTGGCTTGTCACCTTTCGCTACCTTCACATTATCGAATAATGTTTGCATGGGGAGTGTCACATTTCAATATAGTGGTTAGTGGGACATGGAGCAGAAGAAATTATGACACTCTAACTGGGTCTTTGAGATTAACATGTTGGGCCATGACAGGTTTGTGAATGAAAAACAAAAGAAAATGGAAACCACATTCTGTCTTGTTCTCATTGAACAAGGGGTCATGCACACACTCACTGCTGCATGCCTGCAACACTTTTGTGATTTGCTGGGTCTCAATATTGTTCCAGTGGACCCTCAGGCTTTTGATACACAGCCCTGACTGTAAATACAATGACTGAACAGTTAAAAGGTCATGTAGTGTTTAACTAACCCATTCACATTGAAGCTGAGGTAAGAGATAATTGGTTTCTCTAACCCCAATGCAATAGCGTTGACAATTGAGTATTAACTGCCTCAGAGATTTTTTACCCATACCTGAGCATTCATAGTAACTCACTCTTCCATAGAGACAATAAAATGACCAGTTCTATCCAATAATTCAGCAAAACTTGTTCTTTTAGTACAACACAGTAAATGGTGTTATCACAAAATAAGCAAAATGTAAATGTCATATGTATTATAATGAGACTCTTCACAAATGACAAAGACAAAATAAACAATTCAACCTCAAATGTTGGTTTGAATGTTAGTTTATTTGCTATGTGTGACTTTTTGTAAATATTTGAATTTAGATCAGAGTGACCTTGTACCACACCACACATCTAATAATGGTATTGTCCCTTAGAAGATTAACCTAATAAAATAAATACAGCAAGGCACACAGAAATAATAATTAGAAAACACAATCATTTTTAAGTATCCCATTGCTCCCTTCTCAAGGGTCTTCAGCGAGTCAAAATATTAACATTAGACAGATGTTTAAACACTGCACTACACACAAGATAGCACTACACTCAAGAGGTGTGTAATAGGTAGGATGTGGCAGGTGTAGCAGGTGAGTTGCTGCTAAGAGAAGGGTTACCTTTGTACTTAATGTCATCAGTGGTGGCAGTGGTGTCGGGCAGGACCTGTCTCCAGTTTATGGCATCTGGACTATTGACAGACCAGAGGTGGGGCAACAGATGGCCAACGGTTCCTCTTGTTGAAGACAGTCCTCCAGCAGCAGTTATCAGTGTCATGGCAAGTTCCTAGAGACATAATTCGCATTGCCCAGCGCTCACTAGTCTCTCCTTCCTAGTTGGCAGCAGGATTACATTTAGGTCGGGTACCTAGAGGTCCTTGCATCACACTGTGGAATTCCCAGATGGTTGCATCATATCAGAGCCAAGCCTCATTTATTTATTTATCTGCTGACTCCAGACGAGGCAGCCCTGCAGTTCCTTTGACTCTCCATTGGCATGAGTGAAAGGCACAAAAAGGACTGCAATCGCGCCTCCATTGCGCTTGAGCTGCCCCATTAGCATCACGTCCGTCGACTGCCTGTGCTGTCGCCGCAGGATGGGAGAACGAGTCGCCTGTAGAGAAACAGTTGTGTGACATCGGGGGCGAGCCTCCGTTAGCTGCTGGTTGCAGGCGAGGACCCCTGGGGTGACATAGCGTTAGCTGGTCTCTTGCCGCGGGACGTCACTCCTGCTGTGACGTCACTCTGTCAGACACGCCCACAGTCTCACTGCAGCAACCGAGCCCTGTCTGCCACATAAATATATACTTAGAAAATCATAACAAATATATGAAGTGATGGCCATTAAACTTTACAATATTATTAATGGAGAAAGAAGTGCCTTGCTGCTGTCTTTCATTAAAATAAAGAATGAAAAAGCAATAAACCAAATTCAAAAAGACACCTAATCGATCATTTTCTAGTGGTGAAGCCGTTGCTATTATGTGTCATTTTAGCTTCCTAACACCCCTCATGTACCCCAATGGGCTACGGCGTCACAGCCTGCACTGTCATACTTGAAGCCGTCTCACACTATGCAACACTTATTTCTAATGATCACATCCATTGCCAAGTTAGCTACCTCTAATCTTTTCTACTTTACACAACTCTGGACTTTGATGCTTCTCCTGATGCCAACTTATTGGATGGTGATGTTTGCCGGCCGAAGTGGCCGTGCGGTTAAAGGCGCTGCAGTCTGGAACCGCAAGACCGCTACGGTCGCAGGTTCGAATCCTGCCTCGGGCATGCATGTCTGTGATGTCCTTAGGTTAGTTAGGTTTAACTAGTTCTAAGTTCTAGGGGACTAATGACCTCAGCAGTTGAGTCCCATAGTGCTCAGAGCCATTTGAACCATTTTTGATGGTGATGTTTACGCCGATATCTGGCGCAGAATCTCGGTAGAGTACTGCCCACCTGCATCTGTACCCTCCTCTCTGTGCTGTCACCATGCGTCAAACATCGGCACAAATTCATCTTTTCCTCTGAAACTGACCAATAAATCTAAAACATCGACACACAGATATCAGTTAACAGCTTCTGCAATGACATAAATATACCAGGTCTTATCAATGTATTTTTAGTGTAAAATGTTTAGAATCTTCCGTTTTTATCTGGTCTCGTTATCCATTTCCTTCCTATCTATCTAACAAGGGAACATCCCCATCGCATCCCCTCAGATTTAGTTATAAGTTGTCACAGTGGATAGGCCTTGAAAAACTGAACACAGATCAATCGAGAAAACAGGAAGAAGTTGTGTGGAACTATGAAAAAATAAACAAAATATAAACTGAGTAGTCCATGCTGAATATAGGCAATATTAAGGAGAGTGTGAATTCAGGAGCGCCGTAGTCCCGTGGTTAGCGTGAGCAGCTGCGGAATGAGTGGTCTTTAGTTCAAATCTTCCCTCGACTGAAAATTTTATTTTCGCAAAGTTATGATCTGTCCGTTCGTTCATTGACGTCTCTGTTCACTGTAATAAGTTTAGTGTCTGTGTTTTGCAACCGCACCGCAAAACCGTGCGATTAGTTGACGAAAGGACGTGCCTCTCCAATGATAACGGAAAACATTTGATCGCAAGGTCATAGGTCAACCGGTTCCTCTACAGGAAAACACGTCTGATATATTCTACACGACACTGGTAACAGCATGTGCGTCACATGACAGGAATATGTTGTCGACCCACCTAACTAGTACACTTGGCGAATGGGTAAAAAGATTCTTCTACCTTGTCCGATTTAGGTTTTCTTGTGGATGTGATAATTACTCCCAAAAAGTGATGAAAACATAAGAGTTTGTCACATAAACTGAAAATAAAAAGTTAAACTTTTCACTCGAGGGAAAACTTGAACCAAGGGCCTCTCGTTCCACAGCTGGTCACGCTAACCGTAGGACCACGGCGTTCCTTGCTCGCACTGTCCTTGACATTGCCTATCTTGCACATCGACTATTCACTTTCTATATTTTGCTTATTTTTTCATAGTTCCACACAACTTCTTCCTGTTTTCTCGATCGATCTGTGTTCAGTTTTTCAAGGCCTATCCACTGTGGCAACTTATAACTAAATCTGAGGGGGGTGCGATGGGGAGGTTCCCTTGTAAGAAAGTATTACTGTGACTCGCACTTCGTATCTCCAGCGAAAAACACCACACTATAGGCGATTATCCATAAGAGTAACGACACTCGAAAACCACCAATGAGAACATATCGCTCCACTGGGAATAACCCTAATCGAGCCACAGCGAGAAAAATAACCATTCTCGAACGTCAAAACGCCTCTGGCGTGGAAAACTAATGTCGGTCTCGAAAGATATTCCTACCGCCATCATTGATATGACACAAATCACTCAAAGATCCACTACTGGATCACAGATCAGCTGCTGTGGCACCATTATTGCCTCCTGGTGGAACAGACCGTGCATACGCCCCACCGTCAATACACACAATACCGATGGCAGAAACCAAAACATTACTACATTCCAAGATGAATTCTGAGAAGAATTATGTCTCCAAGCCTTGTGCAATTATTCCTGAGCCAAGAAATGCAACTTTCATATTGTTCCAACTCGTACCTTTGCTGTGGAGTGAAACGCTACTAATACATTAGTGTTCAATGGTTGATCCAACCAGTTTCGTCATAAACTCGAGATGTTGCCGCCAAGAAATCTACACATTCCTATCCACAAAATAAATTTCTGTCAGTGAAACATGAGAGGATAACAGTACGTCACATATTTGCGCTAAGTCATCAAAGTGAAAATGCTGGACAGTAAACTAAGAACGCCAAAGTCATTGATTGGATGTCACAGGAGAAGATCTTAGCCGCTAATTATAATATCAAATCATCCAAAAAGTGTAAAAGCAAACAAATAAAGAATAATACCCTAAATGACACATAAGAGAACTGGAAACAAATGATTCTCAGCACTAACTTAATGATATAATGAGGAAGCAGCGGCCGATTGTCAATTCCTAAACGGACCGGATTAGTTGGTATGATTTCCACTGCGTCATTCTGGTGATCACGTTGCGGATTTCGGCTACCACTCCCCCCTTTATTTCTGGTTTTCCCTGAGTTCCAGATCGGGTGCAAGAAATGGTTAGATTTTAGCATTTTCCTACTGTTGCTACTTCCGTCTCCGTGAAAGTTACCGCCATGCGTCCCCCGTGTGCTTCTATCATTCCATCGAGGCTCATTATTGTATATTTGGCCTTGATGTTGATTTCTTGTTGCCCTGTTTCTATCTGTATTTTACACGTCATTGTTGCCTCCTGATGCACCTTGCGAGTTTCGTTCGTTATGTCTTATTCGGTCCCTCACCTTTTGTGCTTCGTTGACAAGGTCTAACTCTCGTTCAGTCTCTTGAACGACTCTATTGTGTCGTCACATCTGCCAATGAGCAGTTACTGGTACCTCAATGGCCGTTTCATGTAGCACTGTCGCATTATCTCCTTATCACTATATGATTGGTTCAGGTGACGGTTCTTGTTGACAAGCGTCTCGAAAAGCTTTACCGGACTGCGGCACACCGATGATTCAGTAATCCTATCCTAACATAATCGCCTGTTTAATCCTCTGTTGGGTGTCCTGTGGCCAGTAGGTATTTAGGAAAGTCTCTCTGAATTCCCGTAACTGCGACAGTTTGCTACAATGTTACGCATGTACTCTGGTATTGAACCTTCCAGGTATCCACAGACACATTCCAGTTTGTATAGTAGTTCCCTATTAGACTGAGCAATACATGACTTGGGGTGTAATGAATTGTGGTTACCTTTATAAACCGATCCCTGTATACTACTATACCCTCGCCTTTTGTCATCAGAGCCACGTAGCAATATTTCCGTACGTCTGAGTCGAGCGCAATTGTGGTCCGGCTCAGTACTTTGCGTACTATGCGCCACTGACTGGGCGCTCTCGGCGTAGAGCCGTACTCTGTTAAGCGAGCGCTCCTGCCGTATACCGGCCTGAACCGTGGATGTGGCTCCAGGTTGGCTTTCACTATTTTGTCTTTGACATTCCTGGTGACCAATGAGCTTACTGCGACGAGATGTTGCTTCTGGCTGAATTTCTACACGAGAGACCCGTTCGCTCATTTGTCTCATCTCGTCCGCCAACTCATTCTGCTGGGCAGTAAGACGTGTTTGCTCGTCTTTGACTTGTAACATTTCTTCCTATGTCTTTTCAGCTACCCTGTGCCCCGTTTTTGAAGAGCAGCAGAAATAGCCTTCTTGGTTGCGCTTACTTCGACCTCTGCCAGCGCCTTCTGATCTCGCACAATTTGGACAGTTTTCCGCGCCCCTCGTGCTACTAACCAGCCTGTCCTAGCCTCACGTCCGGATTCTACCGCTATTTTCCTCGTCTCATCTGACGTTTTCCTAACGTCTGCAACCTCTGCTATTACTCCATTAACTTCATTCCTGATCTGATTACGTTTTCGACAAGCTCACCAGCCCTCTTTGGAATTTCATTAATTTGTTCACTACTTCGTTCAGTCTCTCTCCCTCCTTGTCTTACCGCTTTTGAACTTCCCTAATCTCATTAATGAGGATCCCATGTCTCTGGTCTTCTTCCTAGCGTCTCTGTTCTTACCCATCCTGTCATCTTTTCATTGCGTCTTGCAAAAATTGAACGACTGATTCTAATTTAACGTTTCTGATAACTTTCCCAGAACCAGACGCTTGCGACTCAACTGCTCTGTGGCGCATTGGCTGCGAAATCGGACTGTTACTTTTCCTCACTGCATCTCTTTCCGTATTTACAGAACCTACGTAACCTGCCACGTCGGCATCGTTTTCACTTTCATTTCCTGAGTAAACTGAACCTCCATCATCGGAGTATTCTGCGGTTAGCGTTTCTGTCCCATTTGCAGAGTGATTTAAATCAGCTTCTTCCACCGTCCTCTTATTCTGCATCAGTGTCTGGCTCGTGTTCAATTTTGGAGGATAACAGTGCGCAGCCTTTCTCACTACACGACCTTTCCTTCTCGTAAGCATTCAATTTAATTGTTACTTCCGCAGGCTTCCGACTGAAAATCGTCAAGCGCTACAACTCCACTCTGACCTTTCTTCAAATAATGAACACATCTTTGCCTATGTCCATGAAACAACTTACTCTAAAATGTCGTACACATCGTCATAAACGAATTTGCTCCGCAAAAGCTTGCTCAATGCTGTTACCAACGACGCAATATCGGACAAGAAGTGACGCAGACGTCACAGACAAGACACAATGAAAACCAAAATAGATGGCTCAGACAACATACACTGAAGTAGAATGACTACAACATGCTATAAATTACTAACATACAGTGCAAAGCGTCAAAGCCGAGTTTAAATGTTCACAGTGCACCATAGTCTCACTTTGCAAACAAGAAAGACACGCGAGTCTTCCTCAGGATAGCGCACTACCTACCTAACAAAAGTGCCATGAATCAAGATTCTGGCCAAGGGTCGCCATTTGGCAGAGGTCACTTACTTTAGCAAAAATATAAGTCCAAGTGACGCTATTGTTATTATATTTATGTACAGAAAAGTATTATCTTCTCAGCAGTCTTCAAACCGTGAGTTACTTCCTTAAATTTTATACATGAAATTAGTGAATTTACTCTTGGTACTTTCGTTACCTTAGTCTGCGGTCACTTTCAGAACTCAAATTAATCATAAAATTACCTAATTTAGTAGGATGGCATTCTGAATTGCTGGTGTATCACCACAAAAAACCGTGAATAGCTGAGGGAGTATGAATGAGAACAGTAGTGCATTTAAGATTACAAAGATAACGACAAGCTTTTATTAATGCTTTTATAACTACAACCGAGTTAGATGATGTTAGAAAAGAAACTACAAACACAAATCGGGAAACTAATGGTGCTTAATTGCCAAAATAATTCACTGGGGTGGAATCTATACAAGTTCTACGGTGAATTAATCCCTTTTAGAACGCCATCAGTCTTCGTTTATATTAATCAATTATGAGTCCAAATTCTGTTCAGATGGAATCAGCTACGAACAGGTACACCACAAAATATGGTTCACGGATAACAGGTAGCTGTAAATATTATTTAACAGTCCTACTCTGGTGTAGCAATACTTCACTCTCTCGCCTTAATTCAGGCGGCAGCAGAAAACGGTACGCTGTGGGCGAGGGAAGGAGCTTGGCAGCAACTGTATTATGCTATGACATGTCCACAAAAAGTTCCAAACTATGCAGACTGGCGTTCTCATTATTAGAACGCGGGAAACTTCCCTATCGGTAGATTTCAGGGTAAGGTGCACCCGTTCACTGGTCTGGCCAACCAATTAGACTCACAGGAATGAGGGCACGAGCTGGAACTGTCGTCACACGGCCGACTCAGGGCGAGTAAGTTCATCCTCATGAGACACGACAGTTCCACTGCCGGCACAGTTGGAAACTGCCCCTGGCTCTTGGTCCACCACAAGCTGCATACCACATGTCTCAACCATTAGGGAAAGATGTGAAGTTCTCTATAGGGGGAGGACTAGTCCTTGAAGACGACAAAGAATTACAATCACTCTCCGCTAAGCCCCGTACAGAAGCCGAATCAGCAGAAAAGAACCATCTCCACGTTGTACAAAACCAATCGAACTATTCTCGACTTATTTAATCTCCCCTCTTTCTGTGGACTGATGACCTCAGTAGTTAAGTCCCATAGTGCTCAGAGCCAACCCTCTTTCTGTTCTGCTGGCCTGGTCGCCAATTCAGACACGGGCCGGGGGTTCCCACGCTGGGGGAATAAGCCTTTGCCTTGCATAACCCAAGGGTGGCCAATCCGAGACTCAAAATGTCTCTTATCTAAAAAAAGAAGATTTTAGACTAGGGTTGTCTCGTTCTCTCGGTAAGCATGGCCCTGTTTCGGCAATAAACGTTTACCTGGAAAGAGCCACAGCGCCTCATTTACGAAGAGATTAATCTTCAATGGTCGACCATTTCTAATTTCTGAAAGAAGGCTGCTAAGCTTCCCAGACAGTCATGCAGTTATGTCTTCCCGCTCGTTAAAAGTCTGGCGACTTCCTCGCATTAGGGCAGTTACAGTCTTGTCTCTACTAAACATGTGCACCAGCGAATCTGATCGTATCGTCTCAGCTTCTAACATGAGAATGCTTATAGTTTTATGACCGTCCTGCCATTGGCAAAAAAGCTCAGATTATTGCAATCTCTCTTAAATGGCTTCCTCCACCCACTCTCCACCATCTGGCTGCCTTCACGATAGTCCAGGTAAACTCTTTTGCTAGCTGGCGCCCTCAATCTCAGACCGTAAGTGGGAAGAGTGGAGTGCAATGGCCTGAGGTCACTCTGCAGGTAAAATTCACAGAACGCTGCTTCCCAAAATCACCTCACAAAGTCAGATTACTGGATGTAAAATTTATGGTCTACATCCATCTTACTCCTCTTTCTCCTCCACCTCCACTATAGCCTCTTCGGTATAAGTTCTCTACAGGCTACAATTTATTTATAAGAAGATACTGCTCACAATTTCCTCATGTAAAAGAGTCATAAGCCATACATACCAAATTTAGTTTTGGGGTACACGGAGATTGCTGTGTTGGCAGAAGAGCCAACACCGTGTTGCTAGAGGAGGCCGAAATGCACGCTTTTAAGCTCACGCAGGCTCGCGCGAGGTCTGGAACAGTTAAGGGAATTAATAGTAGCAAATAAAGTACGTAGTTGATGTAATACTTAACTTTAATCCATACGTGGTGTACATCGGTCTGACGGTACAGGCATCACAAGTTAACTATCTATTGATAATGGCGCCTTGCTAGGTCGTAGCAAATGACGTAGCTGAAGGCTATGCTAACTATCGTCTCGGCAAATGAGAGCGTATTTGTCAGTGAACCATTGCTATTAACGTCGGCTGTACAACTGGGGCGAGTGCTAGTAAGTCTCTCTAGACCTGCCGTGTGGCGGCGCTCGGTCTGCGATCACTGACAGTGGCGCCACGCGGGTCCGACGTATACTAATGGACCGCGGCCGATTTAAAGGCTACCACCTAGCAAGTGTGGTGTCTGGCGGTGACACCACAGAGATCATGTCCTAAAATATGAATATTAATTGGACCGACAGAGTAGATAAAGTGAGAGAATGACTGCCACTCTTACTGTCTTTTATTTCTCTAATGCAATAGTTTTGATTAAATTTTACGTTTACTTTAATTTTGATGTAATTAATTTTTTAAATGGTTTAGTTTCTTGTTCAACTTGTTGTACTTGAGGGTCTGGTTCCTGAAGGAAATTGAATTCGATTTCTTTTTGATTTTTTTTATGTAGAGTTTTATTCTGAACATGAGCCAACCTGTGAAGACTGATTTTTATGTCGTTAATTATAGCCACGTTATATAGTCTTTAGAATGGTAAAGCAAATTCTGGGTTCATTACCATTTAAAGTGATCTCCTTTTCTGGTTAACTGTTTAATTAAATTCTCATTTCCTGAATTGTTATGAGAAATATATATCTGAAATCAAAAGGTGAAGGCTGTCGAATAACCTTGGGCTCAAGTACTTTCATGTGAGTTTTCCCTACGAATTTCGTATGAGATAATTTTCCTATTACAGAAATATAATAAGGCTAATCACTCTCTAGAAATACGTATAGCATAGTTACTAATATGTCACTACTGAAAAAAGTATTTAGAACAGAACACCGAGTATAATATTAACCAGTGACTCAGTTCCAAAGTAATCTGTTCTGACGGACCTTGAGAAACAAGTCAAGTAATTTATGCAATGTATATGCATGGTGAAGAAATATTTCTGAAATTCGGCAGCAGCAAGTCGAAGTGACAAAGAGGCAAAGCAATTCTGTGCTATGTCACTGCGGTCTGTCACGCACGCACCCGCTCGCGAGACACCAGGAATAAGGTTGCTTACCGATCGCCAAACACGTGCCTTCGCTCTGTCAGTGACAAAGCACCAGCGCGCACAACTGAAATTCCACACTGCTCTTCCCATCAGACTCCGTCAGGACAGAAATTCAAAACTGAATACTGAGTTAGGCATGGAGGTTCAGTATCACAAACACTACTCTCACCTGACACTTAGGAATTTTATGGTTCCTTCTTTCAGAAAAAGAATAAAGAATTCTTTCTAATGGAAAATAGCTGCACCGCTTTTGATGATGTGTGGACAACATTGTTGTGTTAAACTATACCGCTATTAAAGCTCAAAATAGGATGAAAAGACTAAATAAGGAAAATCTGCAAGTGTGTCAAACTCAGTATCATAAAAACGCTAAAATTGTGGCGTTGACTATCTTCCATGCAACAAATTTTGTATATAAGTGTCGGTGGCTTTAGGCAGTGTTGACACGCTGCTGGAGTGTGGGGGAGCAGTTATAGGCTGCTTGCCACAAATGGGCGTGTTTACTCGTGGGGATCAGGAGGAAAATTGAACAACGATTGTGTTGCAACGAGATGCATTAATCTTTTACAAGGTACATAAATGTTCTATCCAGAAACCGATCTCCAGATGCTGTACGGTGGTAGACTGTCAGGATACCAGATGTAGCTGTAGACAGCAATGCTTTCTTCACAGCCATATTTCACGGCCACGTAGTGAGTAGGTGGTGCCGACAGCCTTCCCGGCAGCGGCACGCGGCGGAACAGGTCATCTGGGTAGCGAAACCCGACCTCCGACGTCTGATTATTGGCGTTTGACGTCAGTAAACGTGAGGGTGGCTCATAGTATCTCAGTGCAACTTTCGGATGCATCAAGACTAGATTCGAGACCATATGGCACTTGATCCTGCTGCACAGTGCCCACTGATGTTGATAGCTGCACCAATGAAGTGACTGAGCAACGACGTCGAAACCGAAGGTATAGTGTAGCTTGTTTCATTGGAAGAATCAGTGAAGTGACAGCAATAACATTTCTGATACCTGTGAAGTGGACAATTTGATCATTAGTTTGACTGTTCTGTACAAACAGTTTAAATGTAAAACTGTGTTTTAATAACACAGCGTTTGAGCATAAGGGTTTTTATTATCATTATGAAATATGAGGCCAGTCGTCTTACATGAAGTAAAATTGGTTAATTCCGTTAAAATTAGTAAATTTACCGAAGTGGTAATTAAACTTTAGCTCCCAATCAGTGCTTGGATATACTCATTTAGCGGCAATAATTTAAAACTGTTTCCAATCGTCTGCGTATCGTTTACATTAATCGGAAATGCTTAACAGACGGGAGGATTATTATGACACGAAATAGCGGCTTATTGTGGATGTTCAGAAAGCACATAATTACAATGGTGAGTCATAAAGTTTTAATTATCGTCTCGAAAAGCTCAAGAGAAGGCCATGAAACTTAATGATGGCGTTAGTACTTCGTTGAAAATTTACCCTTCAATGCGACCTAATTGCCCTAAAAATGGGTGACGTGCAGGAGACCTTGGTCGTAAAGCCCTGTATTTTGGCCGTTCAAGAAAGGTTCCACTTCGAAAATCACTTCTTCGTCATCTCGAAAAGCCTACTATACAACGGTATCCTCATTCGAGGAAAGAGAATCAATTAACTGGTTACCATTTCTGGGGAACGTGGTGGATGAAACAATTGATAACTCAAAGAAGCAGCATTATGACGAGATATTGGGCAGAAAGAGCTGTGGCGTTGTAACGAAGCAAAAACATCTGTTAGTACAATTTCCAGCAGCGCTTCGAGGCAGCAAATCTGTTAGACTACTCCTTGTATATAATGGTAATCTAGTCTCCTACCCATTACTGTGAGTTATCCATTGCCGGCCCGAGTGGCCGAGCGGTTCTAGGCGCTACAGTCTGGAACCGCGCGACCGATACGGTCGCAGGTTCGAATCCTGCCTCGGGCATGGATGTGTGTGATGTCCTTAGGTTAGTTATGTTTAAGTAGTTCTAAGTTCTAGGGGACTGATGACCTCAGATGTTAAGTCCCATAGTGCTCAGAGCCATTTTTTGAGTAATCCATTATATATGAACTATTCGTACAATTTCCAGCAGCGCTTCGAGGTAGAAAATCTGTTAGAATAACCCTTGTATATAATGGTAATATAGTCTCCTACCCATTACTGTGAGTAATCCATTATATATGAACTGTTGTAGGATCGCCCGTTGAAGCATACATGCATCAGAGGCAAAAATGGAGCTACACATTACTGTAGCAGGCCAAGTAACCGTTACCGATTGCAGCAGTACACTTTAGAGTGACACGGATACAACATAGTCACAATGTCTGTGCAAACAAAGATCGGAGTGTTCATCCAAACGTTCAATTCCTCGACATTAGGAATCCGTTCCTTGGTCACGCAGCCACTCGAGAATTGCTCTGTCAACGTCTTCATCGTTGGCTAACCTCTTTCTGCCAGGTGTTCGTTCAGATTGCCGAAAAGATTGATATCGCATATCGGAGGTTGCATGACCTAGACAGATATCAACATCGCCCTCATCTGAGGGCCTTGGTCAAAATATCGGTGCCATTTTACTGAGGCTGGATGCGACATTGCATCAGGTCCACACACCGCCAGAGTTTCGCGGAGAGTCTGTGTGGAATTTAGACATTTTGCCGTGCTATTCTGCCTACCTCAATTTCGTAGCACATCTTCAGTTGGTGCGCCATTTCATTCTCACACTGAGACGCACCTCTTACGCGTGCTGCAGCGAAACTGTGCCTTCAGGAAACCCGCAACATTTACTGTGCCTGCAGGAAACCCGCAACATTTACTGTACCTGCAGGAAGCCCAGAGCATTTACTCACTTCTGCAACAACTTTCTTGGTGTGGTATGACATGACTAACTTACTTTCTGAAGTCAATACGTTGGTAATTACTGCTGTTCAGCCGGCCGAAGTGGCCGTGCGGTTAAAGGCGCTGCAGTCTGGAACCGCAAGACCGCTACGGTCGCAGGTTCGAATCCTGCCTCGGGCATGGATGTTTGTGATGTCCTTAGGTTAGTTAGGTTTAACTAGTTCTAAGTTCTAGGGGACTAATGACCTCAGCAGTTGAGTCCCATAGTGCTCAGAGCCATTTGAACTGCTGTTCATTTTTTCAGTATTGAACAAATATTGTTCTAAGAGAATATTTTAAGACAATATATCTGTAATACATGGAGTAAATGAAGATTAGTGTCAAATAGAAAAATCTGAATGTCACAATAGGTGTGAGCTTTCATTTCTTTGACGGTGAGGCCTTCCCCACGCTCTGCGTAAACACTTAGTTCTGCTGCTACACGTCTGTATACATGATCAGCCCGGCTAATAGCCTCTGAGACGGATAACAACATCATGGCAGGAAAGCAATGGGGCCTTCGTAGATCGCTGGAGAGACTAATTCCTTTAAGTTCCGTTGAGGTGGACCATGAGCTCTGACACCACGTTCAGTCACAGCCTAGATGTGTTCGATCGGGTTCAGAACTTTAATTCGCCACTGTGTTCCCCGAACCACTCCACCTCTTGGCCTTGTGATACGGCACATTATCTTGTTGAAAAATGCCACATGATCGTCATGAAGGTATGTACGTTGTTTGCAACCGGTATACGATACTCCTTGGCCCTAGCTCCACTGGACCCATGGATGCTCCTTAGAGGTTAATGGTGCCGTCTCCAGCTTGTTCCCGTCCAGCAGTACAGATATCAAGGATTTGGTCCCCTTGAAGGCGATGAATGCGCGCCCGCCCATCGGCATGTCCAGTGCCGATGGTCACGCGTCACTTCAGTCGCAGTTGCCGGTGTCGTGGTGTAATCATTGGAACTTGCATGGGTCGTCCACTGCGGAGGCCCGTCATGAGGTGTTCGGTGCACTGTGTGTTCGAGCCACCTCGTACACTACCCAGCATTAAAATCTATTGTTAGTTCTGCCACTGTTCGCTTCCTCTGCTGTTTCATCCGTCTGCCCAGCCTACTACGTCCGACATCTGTAACGAGGGTTGACACCCAACCCCATGACGTCTGGACGTGGTTTCACCTTGGTTTTGCCACGTTTTGAAGACACTTACCACAGCACTCCCCGAACACCCAAGTAGTGGAGTTTACGAAATACTCGTTCCGAGCCTGTGGGCCATCACGATCTACCCCAGACCAAACTCAGACAGATCGCGAGCCTTCCCCAGTCTACATACACAGTACACTCGGTATGTCTGACTAGCAGTCATTTGTCGCCAGTTGATGCTGCTATCACCTGAACGGGCCTTTATCGACAGTACGTCGGTGGTCATAATGATCCGGCTGATCAGTGTATATGCTGCACATTTGACTGTGTGTGACCAAATTCAGTAAAATGAATGATGCAGATAGTCCTATATTATTTTCACTGTTACTTCGGAGTAACACCGGAGTACAAGCAGGAGTTATAACATCACAGCATCAAAAATTTTGTACTTAGCATGAGACGCTCCCCTCACCTTCCCGAAGAGATTAGACATGTACTTTGAGAAAAATATTCGATATTAACAGAAGCATTATTTTAAGTTTGATTTTTTCGCCATTTGACATAAGAAGCTAAGAAGGACGATTCGTATAGGATCAAGATACTTGGAAAGTTGAGAATCGACTAGAACTTAGCCTTAAATTTCAGCACTCACAAACTTTCTGAACCAGAGACGCTATAAAGCCCCAGATTCTACTGCCTTGCTAGTTGTCTCCCCTTGTTTAGAGGGACACCTACGTTGTTAATAAATGCGTGGGTAGGTTCGAAAATGCAGTAATATCTGGGGTAGAAAAGAACGTCATTTCAACTTAACGATTAGAAAAAAAATGGTTAAAATGGCTCTGAGCACATGGCACTTAACATCAGATGTCATCAGGCCCCAGGAACGTAGAACTACTTAAACCTAACTAACCTAAGGATATGACACACATCCATGCCAGAGGCAGGATTCGAACCTGCGACTGTAGCGGTCACGCGGTTTCACACTGAAGCGCCTAGAACCGCTCGGCCACATCGGCCGGCTAGCGATTAGAACATCGAACTTCAGATTCAAGACCAATGTTGCTTGCCTCAATGTACTGACATTCACGAGATTCAGAATGTGTTGTGTTTCTGACAACTGATTTAATGGCGCACTACAAAGAAAAATCTATGAATTACTATCATGTAATCGTGGAGATCACGTTCCTTAAGTGTAGCTATGAAATGCCAAATTGTACCTCGATTAATTTGGATTTTATCTTCCATTTTTAGTGGTAGAGTGGTTCGCAGCACACCTGAAATTCCATGTTGTTGATTTGGTAACAGTACTATTCGCGCAAGGCAAGTCGAAAGGCCAACAGAACAAAAGGTAGTGAAGGGTGATACGTTATGCTGTAGTTTCCATGTCACCTAAATCATCCATGTCGACAACGAAGTGTGAATGGGCGACGTAACAGAAAAATCAACGATATGGTAAAACATTCAAAATTTCGATGTTTGTGGTGACGACATATTTGTTGGTGCATATGGAAGACAAGGTTTTACTGGCGGGATATTTACCTTAAGAGACTAATTTGGCTAAGAGTAATCAAAAAATAAATATTTCAATATATATTTAAATATAACAGTTTCCTAAATAAACCATGTTTGCAAAGTCACATATGCGAGGATTGGAACTTTAATTGTGGCAGCTTTTTAGTTACAGCTCGTACAAAATAGATAAGTATTTCAAAGGTTTACTCACCTTCAAAGTAGTCACCAGCATTGTGTATAACCCGTTGCGAGCGATGTGGAATCGTAGGATACTCTTAGCAGTGCCAGTTGTGTTAACAGGTCGAACGGCGCCGTCTATTGCCCGACGAATTTGTAGCAGTTCTAAAGCAAATGCCGTGAAGTGTTTCCTTCAGTTTAGAAATCAAGTTGAACTCACGATGGCTTAAGTCAGGGGAGTAAAATAGGTGGTATAGCACATAGCAGCCCCATCAATCAAACAAATCAGTAACAGCTTCCACTGTACGTGCTTGAGCATTGTCCTGCAAATGATGGTCAGGTCCTGCAGAAAGTGTCATCACTTCTGTCTCTATGCTGTTAATTTTTGGAACACAACCTACGGCGAGCATAGAGACAGAAGTGATGACATTTGCTGCAGGACCTGATCATCATTTTCCAGGACAATGACTGATTGGGTTGCTAAGTGCTATACCACCTACTGCACTCTCCTGACTTAAATGATTTTGTGCGGTTCCATTTTTTTTCACAACTGCAGACCTATACCTATTCCTTCAGTATTGCTTCAGGTAACACAGCGATAAATTGTGTTGTCGTATGTCCAAACGAGCAGCAGTTATATAAAATACAAACCGAGATAGGTGAGGAAAATTTACGATCAGTTCAAAAAAATTACCCCAGTTACGAACTAGCAACATAATGCCACATTGAGGCAGTTGTCTACTAGATAGTTAGTGATCGAGTAAGCAGCTGACCCAGAGATGATGCAACTGCATTGCGTAATGCTTCGAATGCGTCATTACTGTCTGTTTAACATCTGTTCTTGGCAACAGAGAGTTATAGTGAAAATTTATTTCATTATTGTTTAATAAAACAGTAGTGTAGCTCATATTATGTAAGTTTCTTTTCTCTTGTTTAAATAAACTAAGATTAAACTTTGATTCTGATCATACAGGACATACCTTGGTAACATAAGGAAACATATTCTTTTCATGTGTACATAGTGCGCCGCGCGCTCGCTCGTGTTCTGGAAAACGGCATGCCCGCTCGAAGGATATGAACACATTTCACGCTATTGTATACTGCTTACAGTAGAGACACAGTTTCGAGACGATGACTGTATCAGCATGACAATGCACCCTGCCGTAAGTCAGCATCTACGAGACAAAGGCTTCTCGACGATAACATTCTGTAAATTAATTTTCCTGTCCAAACTTCCAACTTGATCTCAATGGAACATCTTTGGTATGAATTAGAACGTCCCTTTCGTTTTAGACCATAGGGTTCAAAATTTGCCTCCTCTTGTTTGGGCTCCTGAGAAGAATGGGCTACCATTCCTTCACAGACTTTCAGACACTTCACTGAAAGTGTCCCCAGCAGAGTTCAAGCGTCCTTAAGGTGAGGGATGGACATATCTCACATTAATGTCACTAATAAGTGTCCGGATACTTTTGATCAAATAGTGTATATATACCTACATATGAAGCAGGCTCCGACTCGTCACACCAAATAGAAATTTGGTCCAAGGCATCTTGAAACCCTCTGCAGTTTCTCACCGACGACCCACTTTCGTACACAACGTCATCAGCTAGTAGTCGGATTGTTGTCAATACTGTTCGACAGATACTTCATGTTAATGGAGAATGAGAGCGCTTCTGTGATACATGCGACACTCTTGACGTAACCCTTATCTCTCATTAACACTAATTATTCAGGGCAATGTACAGGCTTTTAGTACTGAAACAGTATTCACGCCCGTCACTTAGTTTATAATCTTTGTTAACAGTGCACACTCAGACCCAGATTAGAATTCTCTCAGGACATTAGGAATATAGACTATAGTCATTAAAACGTATCAAGGTTAGCAAGATATCGTGTATGAGAAGTACGAGCTACGTTTCCAAGAGCTGTATTTTTCAAGACTATATAGAATCATTTTTCTCTAAGATGAACATTGTATGTGAACCTAGAATTTGCTGAAAGATCCTACGGTGGACCGTTCAAGATAATAATTTCGGTATTTCGTAGGATGGTTTTACAGCACTCAGCTGCAAGACATATCAAACGCATATAACTTTCTCCAGTATCTTCGCATTTCACTCCCTCCGTACGTTATGTAGGCAGTAACGAAAATGTAGCTCTGGTTGAGATAATGTAAATATTGTTGAACACATTTCATTTCGAAGCGCCGGTCTCGTGTCATTAATATGCTAATACGGAAACAAATATGCCTGCAGATTCTCTTACAATGTGATGGTCTCCGTTTATGGCATTACACACAATTTGCTGCACAATTTGCTGTAAATTTGTATACTCAAGTGAGCAAACCTATTTTTCTGCATGAAAGCCGCTGGTAATAGATCATTTGCTAATGTTAGAGGGTGCCTGCAAGCAGAGCTGAGTTTTGGCGCCTGTCCAGAGTCAGGAACACGTATTTTTTGAGCCTGAAATAACGCCAGGTCATCGGTCATAACGTCTGAGGTTGCTGTTTACTTACAATTTATGACAGCAGGAGAGTGGTACGTCGTTTCTCGTCGGTTTAACTCAGATCCTTGAAATCGCCAACTGTTTCAAGTGTTAGGAACTACAGTTTTTAGTAATGTGCAGTTTCTGTCGTTAGCACCATGTCTTAGAGATCACAAGAGAGGTATTAATAGCAATGTCTTTACATTTCACTTTCGTGTCGTAATTCGTGTACATCAATCACATTTCTATGACTTAACCAATATATTCCTGAAAATCTATCTGACATGTGAAGTCTCCAACTAATACCTTTTGAAAATATTACCTAAAGGCAGTTACATATGAGACTGTACCTCTTTCTCATATTGCTCATGTAGTGTATGAGCTTTTGTAAGCATATTTCATGTTATGATGATCACTCAAAACGCGTCATGCATAAAGTTTTAGACATCATGCCATTTTCATGTTTTTATTTTTTTTATTTTATTTTTTTACCATGGGACTTAACATCTGAGGTCATCAGCCCCCTAGAACTTAGAACTACTTAAACCTAACTAACCTAAGGACATCACACACATCCATGCCCGAGGCAGGATTCGAACCTGCGACCGTAGCGGTCGCGCGGTTCCAGACTGTAGCGCCTAGAACTGATCGACTACCCCGGCCGGCCACGTTTTCATAGAATTACGACATGCCAAGTCTGTAGTATCGTATTCCTTGAAAATGGAAGGCTTCATCAGACAAACGGAAGATATCTGTATTAATCTTTTCGTAGTTGCACTATTTTTTTTTCGATTACTGTGAAGACGTTTTCGTATTTCCATGTAATTTCCCATGTAATTTCTGACGTAGCCTCTACGAAACTACAGCAACTGATTATCAAAAAACTGATAGCTTTTTACTTGGTGTTCGGTTTCGATAGATAACCAATCCGCGAATTTTATTTCCATTATGAGACACCAGCCTTGGTAGCACGGAAGAATTGATTTTTTTGGTCAAATATGTAAAAAAATGCTACGAACGTTACGAAATTAATAATTTTAATGGCAACTACTATTACCCACAGTAACTGGTTGTCAGAAATTGATTTTAATACACTTCAAGTCAGCTCTTTTCGCAGGGACCTAGCGTAAACTGTAACTTCAGAAACGCTGCAACCTTACTGTCTACATTTTGGTCTGAAAATGGGTGCTTAAGTGATGGCGGTCGTCAAATAACCCTTCTAGTACCACAGGGGTCAATACGACCTCATAAGCACATTTGAAATACGTATCTCCCTTGTTTTCAAAACAATTATTTTCCAAATTTATGACTTTGTTTCTCTAAGTTGATTGTATGCAATGACATACTGTTCAGTTTTAAATTTACAGCATGTTAAAATTTATTCGTGGGCTGCACTGAGTATCTAAATTTTTGTTCTGTTTCTTGAATGTAACATTATGAAAACACAATGACGAATTTACATTGAACAGATGTCATACGAAACACCTGCAACAATGAAACTAACATTTCCCAGTCATTTCTTATACCCATTGTTGCCATTTCTTGCCTCACCCGTTGTTGTGTATTGCCTCACTTGCTGCTAGTGTTCCGCCTCAGCGTGTGCAAGAACTACATTATGACTAGAAAACGTTTGAGTAGTGCTGAAATACAAGCAATTTTGAATGAAGAAGAGGAATTAGTAGATATACCGTCTGATGACAATGAAGAGATTCATGCTATTATTTCTGGAGGTAGTGAATCAACTGAAGATTCTGATGAAGATGTCAGAGATTTGGAAACTCTACTTCCTGTAGTTGCTGACATCTCATATCAGAATGTTTTCAAGTAAGTATATATAATCTACCATATGTTAGCAAGAACTTTAATGATAATACTATAACTAATAATAATATGTAAGTACATATGTAAAATAGTAATTCCATTTTTTCAGTTCGAGAAATCGAAATCAAACATGGGCAGAAATCCTGTTAGGTTACATTGGAGACAGCCAGCACGAAATACATAGAAGACGACTTCAAGTCCCACGAGGCATACTGTAAGGAACGTAAATACTATGCAGTCAGCATCTGAATTATTTATGAAGCTCAGCGTTTTCCAGATTATCTTGAAGTGGACCAACAAGAAGGTAAAACTACTTTCGGTAACAAATGGACAGATCTCAATACAGAAGAATTTGAATGCTTTCTTGGCCTGCTTATTCTTGTGGGAGTGTACAAAGGTCACAATGAGGGCATAGTGAATTTATGGATCGAAGAACATGGCTGAACTATTTTCAGTAGTTCTATGGCTAGGAACCGCTTTGCTCAGCACAAGCGACAGAATCGTAGCCCTGATAAATTGGCTCCTATAAGGGATTTATTTGAACAGTGGGTAAGCATATTACGTGATGTATACGAACCACACGAGAATATTACAGTTAATGAACAACTGGTAACTTTCAGGTGTAGGTGTCCACTTCACCAGTACATTCCCTCAAAACCTGAAAAGTATGGTGTAAAGAAATGGTCTACATGTGACAACACTAATTACTATGTCACACACCTGCAGGAAAGGGCGATGGCCAGCCTAGAGGAATATATCAGGGCCGGCTCACAAAATGCATGACAAGAAGATGGCCCATGCCTATTTTTTAAAATATTTTGGATATTAGTGCTCTAAATGGTTTCTGTTGTGGATTGGCAGGAACCAACCCACGCAGTTTGGAGGAAGCCGAAAGGCACGCGTTTAAGCTCACGCAGGCTGGCGTGAGGTCTGGAACAGGACAAGGAATTTAGACTTCAGAAGAAAGGTGGTACTTGGTGGAATACTTAACTTTAATCCATTCACGTTGAACGTAGTTCTTGTCTGTACATTATTTACAATATCAATAGTAACTGAATAATGGCGCCTTGCTAGGTCGTGGCAAATGACGTAGCTGAAGGCTATGCTAACTATCGTCTTCGCAAATGAGAGCGTATTTTGTGAGTGAACCATCGCTAGCAAAGTTGGTTGTACAACTGGGGCGAGTGCTAGGAAGTCTCTCTAGATCTGCCGTGTGGCGGCGCTCGGTCTGCAATCACTGATAGTGGCGACACGCGGGTCCGACGTATAATAACGGACCGCGGCCGATTTAAAGGCTACCACCTAGCAAGTGTGGTGTCTGGCGGTGACACCACATTCCTCCCCCGCAAATCGGCGTACGGTGGTGTTATAAGGCTTCCGCCCACCGTGGGGAGGACCCCATGTTGACGTATGCGACGAGGTGGGGAGCCTAACAATAGGCGAGGCTGTGCCACCCGAACCCTGCCATTCGGTCCAAGGGGAGCTAGGAAACGCCTGAAAACCTGCTCCAGGGTGCACGCCAACATGCGGTGTATGCACCCGCAGAGAGACAGGAGGGGCCGAAGGCTCGACCTCCATCGGGCCGGGGTTCCCGACGGGCGAAGACGCCATATGGTCCGGAGCGGACGACAGGTCCATGTCGGAGAACAACTGGTCACAGGAAACGATCGGCGGCGCGTGACCCAGGGAGGCGCCCGGCGGCTGCAGCGAAGCGTCCACTGCGGGCGTCGCCGGCGGGAGAACAGGCGGCGGCGGCGGCGGCGCGTCGCCATGGGGCATAATGGAAGGCAGCGTCGGTAACACCTGGGGCTGAGGTGAGCCAGTAGATTGGTCCCCAGGGCGCTGACTGGACGGCACCGTCGCTGAAAGCAGACGGCGAGCGGCAGATCCCATGCGACGACAGAGGCGCTGCTGCTTGAGATGCCGGCGCACCTCACCAGAGGCCCCCCAAAACCAGATACATAGCGCGGCCGAGGCAGTGAAGAATGCGCCCTTCGAGCCAACGACGTGAACCTCGATAGTGACTATAGTAGACAACGTCGCCTAGAGCAAAAGCAGGTGTCTGCCGCTGCACAGGAACCTGATGAGGATGTAGCAAAGACATCAAGGTTCGATGAGGACGACCGTGGAGCAACTCAGCCGGCGAGCGACCATCTCGGGGCTGAGAGCGATACGAGGACAAAAAGAGCAACAACGCGTCCTCCCGAGAATGAGACTCTTTCAACTTCAACATCTGTGACTTGAAAGTACTGACCAATCGTTCAGCGGCACCGTTTGACTGTGGCGAAAACGGC
Organism: Schistocerca nitens; assembly: GCF_023898315.1. Lineage (NCBI taxonomy): Eukaryota > Metazoa > Arthropoda > Insecta > Orthoptera > Acrididae > Schistocerca > Schistocerca nitens. The sequence continues at coordinate 487,903,888 of NC_064619.1, read as the reverse complement.
GCGGATGTCAGATGTTGAAACCCATTGGCCTTGCAGAATGATTGAAATTCTGCGGACATGAATTCTGGGCCATTGTCGGAAACAATAGTCTGTGGAAGACCTTCAATGCAAAAGATAGCAGATAATACTTGGATGGTGGCAGATGACGTCGTGGAAGACATCCGGACAACAAAAGGAAAATTACTGAATGAATCTACCACAACGAACCATCGAGCATTCAAGAACGGACCAGCAAAATCGAGGTACAAGCGTTGCCAAGAGGAAGTGGTTTTTGGCCAGGCAAAGAATTTCCGCGATGGTGCGGATTGTTGTTCGGCACACGCCATGCAAGAAGAGCACATATTCGTAATCGCAGCATCGATTCCGAACCAAGTACAGTGCTGACGAGCAAGTTGTTTCGTTCTCACTATACCCCAATGTCCTTGGTGGAGAAGCCGTAAGACAGAGGACTGTAACTAACGTGGGACCACGACCCTGGACTGATCATTATCAGAACGCAACAGCAAAACACCACATCGAACAAAAAGTCTCTCCTTGTGAGCAAAAAATCGGCGAACCAACGGATCCTCGCTCCGTGACTTTGACAAGGGCCATTGCATGGCAACAAAACGCAGAACGGTAGCAAGGACAGGGTCAGCAGCTGTGGCTGTAGCTACACGACGAAAATCAATCCGAAACGATTCGACCACGTCATCGGTTTCCGCATCAATCAACATGCAAGCAAGTTCGAAGGAATCGAATGCTCTATCTTCAACAACAGGCAAACCGGACAACGCATCAGCGTATCCATGCTTAGCAGTGGACCGATACAAGATATCGTAGCAGTACTGCGAGAGGAAAATAGACCAGCGAATGAATTTCTGCGCTGTACGTGTAGGTACAGGCGTGTTTGGATGAAAAAGCGATGTCAAAGGGTTGTGGTATGTAATAATGGTAAAGTGACGACCATACAAGAAATCATGAAACTTTGTAACACCAAAAGACGAGAGCCAATGCTTCTTTCTCGATCTGTGAATAATTTCTTTGCGCAGACAAGAGCAATTTGGACGCAAAGGCAATAGGGCGATCGTGCGATCCAGCTTTGGGCGCAAGCACAGCACCGATACCGAAATCCGATGCACAAACAGTTTGCAGATATTGCTGAAACAATGCAGCGGCGGATGCACACCCGAATGGCAGTCGTTTGAATCGATACAAACCAAGATGTGTGTTAACCACCAAAACGCGCTGGGATTCTTCGTCCACCGCTATTTGCAAGTACTCATCTGCTAGGTCCAACTTCAAAAAATATTTACCCGGGAACAGTTTGTCAAAAAGATCTTCTGGGCGGGGTAAAGGAAAAATTGCAATCACTAGTTGTGGATTCACTGTTGCCTTGAAGTCCACACAAAGTCTCAATTTTCCAGAAGGTTTTGGCAAAATTACTAATGGTGATGCCCAGAGAGAAGCCTGCACACGTTCAATCACACCTTGTGATTCCAAATCGTGTAATGTTCTTGCGACCTCATCACGAAATGCGTGGGGAACATTGCACGCTTTGAAAAATTTCAGTTGCTCGTCTACTTTCAGTTCCAAATGTGCTTTATAGTTCTTAGCGCAATCAAGGCCCGGTGAAAAAATGTCTGCAAATTCGTCACATAGACGAGAAACATTGGCCGAGGGCACAGTCTGGTTCACTGATAGGACCTGATTGACTATAGACAAGTTAAACAACTGAAATAACTCTAAACCAAACAAGTTCACTGCAGATGAAGAACGAAGGACGTACAATGACACAAGTTTTGTTTGTCCCTTGTATGTTGCAAGAAGGCTGCACTGTCCTAACACAGGGAGCCCGTGACCTGAATATGTAGTTAGCTTAACATTTGCGGCACGCAACGGAGGTGTGCCCAGCTGTTTGTACGTGTCTTGATTGATCAGTGAAACTGCAGCTCCGGTATCGAGCTGGAATGGTATCACTTTGCCTTCAAGGTCCAAGTCTACAAAAAGTTTATTGTCCTGCTGACGACAAGAGCGACTGTCTCGTGCAACGTGAACTGACACTGGTACAGAATCACTTGCGACTTGACGGGATTTCCGGCGATGTCGACGCACACTGTTTGTGGGACGAACACAGTCACTGTTAGAGATAGTGGCACTGGGCAGAGTGGAATGAACTACATGAATTTCCACGGGCGAAGTTTCACGAGCCGGAGTATCCTTGGTTCGATTCCGATTCCGGCGCGAAGCAAAGGGCCTGGAATGGTTGTGATTGTCTGATCTGAGCTGTTTCTGGCAAACACTTTGAACATGTCCTTTTTTATTACAGAAAAAGCAAATAGCTTGGCGTGACGGGCAATTCTCACGCGAATGTCTAGTAGCACACCGCGGGCATGATTTTAGCACTGCATTTGCTTGCCTGCGCGGCACACGTGGCTGAGAGCCCAGCGACAACTGTGCTGCCGGGCGCGAGGACTGTTTACTGTTCTGTGCAGCGCGCCCGGAGGGCCGGTTAACCTGACACACGGCTGGCGAAGTTTCGAATGATTCCTGAGCAAAGTCAAGTGTGTCCTGCCGATCCAATATGTCTATCACTTGTTGAAGGGAGGGATTGACTAGTTTCAAAATCTGTTCCCTTGTACGAACATCAGAAACGCTCTGTGCAGTTGCATCACGTACCATAGTATCTGAATAAGGGAGTCCACATTGACACTCAAAAGCACAATCCCTAGTAAGGCCTTGCAAGGTTGCAACCCACTCCCTATTAGTTTGACCGGCCGTACGTTTTGTACGAAAGAAGGTATACCGTTTGGCAACTACATTGACTGATTCTTTCAAATATACATCTAATGCAGACAAAATTACGTCGTAGGACAGAGTTGCTACGTCGCGTGGGGAAATAATTTCACTATCACACGGTACGTTTGGACGCCTATGGAGGAAAGGAGAAAAGGCTGCCGCTCATTACCTTGAATTCTGTAGGCGGCGAGATGGAATCCAAATTGGCGTGACCACTCTGTCCAGCTTTCCAGTGCAGCATCAAAAGGACGAAAAGTTGGGGCAACAGCGTGTTGTGGCTGCGGTAGCGGTGGAGCGGCGGCTGCCGCATCGTTTTGCATTGCACGTTGACCCTGGACGAGCTGTCCAAGGGCATGCAATAAGGCCTGCGTCTGCTGATTCTGCAAGCAATAAAATTCGGACAGTACATCTGGAGATTGTGGCGAAGCCATTTCACAAGTAAATCAGGGCAATATCAATAAGAACGCGGGGAAACCTCGTCGCCAAAAAGTTGTGGATTGGCAGGAGCCAACCCACGGAGTTTGGAGGAAGCCGAAAGGCAAGCGTTTAAGCTCACGCAGGCTGGCGTGAGGTCTGGAACAGGACAAGGAATTTAGACTTCAGAAAAAAGGTGGTACTTGGTGGAATACTTAACTTTAATCCATTAATGTTGAACGTAGTTCTTGTCTGTACATTATTTACAATATCAATAGTAACTGAATAATGGCGCCTTGCTAGGTCGTGGCAAATGATGTAGCTGAAGGCTATGCTAACTATCGTCTCCGCAAATGAGAGCGTATTTTGTCAGTGAACCATCGCTAGCAAAGTCGGTTGTACAACTGGGGCGAGTGCTAGGAAGTCTCTCTAGACCTGCCGTGTGGCGGCGCTCGGTCTGCAATCACTGATAGTGGCGACACGCGGGTCCGACGTATACCAACGGACCGCGGCCGATTTAAAGGCTACCACCTAGCAGGTGTGGTGTCTGGCGGTGACACCACATTCCTCCCCCACAAATCGGCGTACGGTGGTGTTATAAGGCTTCCGCCCGCCGTGGGGAGGACCTCATGTTGACGTATGCGACGAGGTGGGGAGCCTAACAACAGGCGAGGCTGTGCCACCCGCACCCTGCCATTCGGTCCGGGGGGAGCTAGGAAACGCCTGAAAACCTGCTCCAGGGTGCACGCCAACATGCGGTGTATGCGCCCGCAGAGAGGCAGGAGGGGCCGAAGGGTCGACCTCCATCGGGCCGGGGCACCCGACGGGACCATCGCTAGCAAAGTCGGTTGTACAACTGGGGCGAGTGCTAGGAAGTCTCTCTAGACCTGCCGTGTGGCGGCGCTCGGTCTGCAATCACTGATAGTGGCGACACGCGGGTCCGACGTATACTAACGGACCGGGGCCGATTTAAAGGCTAGCAAGTGTGGTGTCTGGCGGTGACACCACAGTTTCATAATTTGGTTGGACTAAATCCTGACTGTAATAAAAAAAAAAACTACAAAAGATGAGAATATCTTCTGGAACTGGGAACAAGTTTAGTACAGAAAAACAGAAGTCGGCGTAGGAAAGCTTCTCTTCCTCGTCCTCCTTCAGCAGAAGTGCATAAGGAGGCGAAACGTAGACGGTGTTCCTTATGCGAACGTTCAGTGATAGAAGTCATTCAGAAACGTGCAGAAGATGCTTTTCTTTTGCCTGTAAACAACATTCACAGATTCTTTGTTTTAAATGTAAAGAGTTGCTTCGCTTTAAATGTAACGATCTATAAGATCAGTGATTAAGACAAGATTTGTAAGCGCTTATATACATTGCTTACCTGGTTTTAGTCAGTATGATAAACTTTTATCCAGTTCATTAAAATAAATAAAATACTGCCAATATATCCCTTGTTAATTACTTGGGGGGGTCATATTGACCCCAGTGGTACTCAGATAATAAAAAAAAATTCTGGTAGTAGGAGGGTTAAAAACAAAAAGAGGCTTTAACTGCCTTGTTTTTAAGCTTTCAATAGCGTTCTCTATCCCTTCGACTCTCCTGCCAATATTTTCATTTTTACCTATCTCTTACAACCGATAACGTACATACGTTTTTGAACACATTCTTGTCTCCAGAAAGAGATTTTCACTCTGCAGTGGAGTGTGCGCTGAGATGAAACTTTCTGGCAGATTACAAGTGTGCGCCGGACCGAGACTCGAACTCGTGACCTTTGCCTTTCACGGGCAAGTGCTCTACAATCTGAGGTACCCAAGCACGACTCAAGCCCCGTCCTCACAGCTTCAATTCTGCCAGTACCTCGTCTCCTACCTTCCAAATTTCACAGAAGCTCTCATGCGAACAAAGCCGGCGAAAGGCAAAGGTCCCTAGTTCTAGTATCGGTCCGGCACACAGTTTTAATCCGCCAGGAAGTTTCATATCAGCGCACACTCCGCTGCAGAGTGAAAATCTCATTCTGATTCGGATGAATCACACGAAGAAGACAGTGCACAGTGGTCAGACTTTGATTTACCGAGGGCGAATAATAAATTTGAGTGATCTCCCGGTTGAAACATATTTCCCAAGGACACACACAGGGTTGAGGATATCGTATTGGGAACGGTCTATTTGAATACATTAGCAACGAAACCAACAAGCACTACAGTCAAAGTTGCAACAGAAGCGAACTGGATTAAAAAAAAAAAAAAGCCAAATTTGCCGATGTTACGGGACCCGAACTTAGAAAATGCTTTGGGCTTGCTATCTTTATGGGAATTGTAAAGATCTGCCAGTAAGTTAGATTCTTGTCTATTTTTCCCACTAATATTTCTTACGTAATCTGGAATGTCTTACATTTGTACTGGTAATCTTCTCATTATCTGATGACTATTTTTTGTTTATTTATTTGGTTGACTGTTCTCTCTCGTATTTCTTTGTTTCGTGTTTTCTGTCAGATAAGCTTTTACACTCCTCCAGATGATAAGAATTTCGCAAACTACTAGTGTTTTCTTCCTTAAAATATTTGTGACCCTCAGCACGTACTGAATCACTACTCAGACAATCTGTTCTCATTCAAGAAGAGCACGCTACCTCACTTCTCGTTCATCAACTACCTATTCTGTAGGATCCATCGCAAACTATGCCACTTTTGCGGTTGTCAACGGAGCACAGCGTATTGGTCGTCGGGCAAAGATATCATTCCGATGCACTCGTCATGCCAATGTGGAGCGTGAGACTGCTTTCTGTACTTGAGTGGGAAACCTCTGCCAAAAGGTTCGAATCCTGTCTCGGGCATGGATGAGTGTTATGTCCTTAGGTTAGTTGGGTTTAAGTAGTTCTGAGGTGTAGGGGACTGATGACCTCAGAAGTGAAGTCCCATAGTATTCAGAGCCTCTGCCAACAGGCTTACTCAGTTCCGTTAACGTATTTCCACTCAGCTTTTACTTTAACTGGCCTTACGACTTGCAGAGCAGTCTATTTTCAAATTTTATGCTTTGGTGATATGCCAGCAAACTTCTACTGTAAATTTTCAGACAGGTCATCAAGATTTTTTATAATGTTAAAATGCTTTTGTATATGGATCAGCGAGGAAGTTACTGATACGTTGATTCAGTCGATATGGATACCCTGCCGATATGCATACATTGTTTCACACTGTTTTCCTCATTAACCAGAACAATGCTCTCGATACATTAACCAGAACACTGCACACTCCACTATTCCCGTGTTCATGCAGCCCAATGGCCGATGAATTAAGGTCAAGAGACCGAGGACAACACGGTACTTCGATGATCGGTCAACTGCCTTGACAGAACATTGTCTAAAATGTTAAGCACATTCAAATTGCAATGTACTGGAGGATCTCACCATACATCGACGACTTGGTGTGGCAAACTGCTAGGGGGGAATTTTCGAGCAGTACGGGCCATGTGTTACTGAAGAATGTGGGAATTGTAAGTTTTCTGTGCCAGGCAAATTGAATCCAAATTAGTGTTAACGATTAGCGACAGCTTTAGAGTGGATAATAGCATTTGCTAAACTTCAGATTTGGGCAAGATAATAATGCTATATTTTATAAATGCACTTCCCGTGCCACGACCACTCTTTTATCCATCAGTATTTCCAATTTTTGTATTTGGCCTACTCTTTTGCGTTTTCTTCTATGTGCTTTTTATCTTCTTTGCTTTATAGCTTGACCCCTCTGACTGCGTCCTCCCACTTTTAGGACCAAGCCGGTCTAGGCGCTTCAGTCTGGAACCGCGCGACCGCTACGGTCGCAGGTTCGAGTCCTGCCTCGGGTATGGATGTGTGTGCTGTCCTTAGGTTGGTTAGGCTTAAGTAGTGCTAAGTTCTAGGGGACTGATGACCTCAGATATTAAGTCCCATAGTGCTCAGAGCCATTTGAACCATTTTTCAACCCACTTTTAGCCGACCGTCTATATTGGTTCAAATGGTTCTGAGCACTATGGGACCTAACTTCTAAGGTCATCAGTCGCCTATAACTTAGAACTACTTAAACCTAACTAAGGACATCACACACATTCATGCCCGAGGCAGGATTCGAACCCGCGACCGTAGCGATCGCGCGGTTCCAGACTGTAGCGCCTAGAACAGCTCGGCCACCCCGGCCGGCAGGACTGTCTATATTATGCTAGTAACTTCGAATTGCGGGACTGGTGACCTCGCCGTTTAGCCTCATTCCACCTCAATCAATGAGTCAGCCAGTCATACGAAACAGATGTGATGCCAATGCTCGGCAAAAAATCAGTATAGTAGTGGGCTTGTGAAAAATACAGCGAGAGAATTATCCTCGTGAGTGAAATCTAACATCGATACTAGCAGTCTTACCCAAAGTAGATGACTTGCTGCGGAATACAGACAGAGATGCAAGTGATTGCGATATGGTCCAAAGTTCGGGACCTGATTCTGAACATAAGAAACTGTTATGTATCGTGCGTAAAAAGATGAAAGGATGTTGCACAAGTACTTTGTGTCAGAATCACCGCTTGGAGTGATTTTTAGGTGAAATGATCCCTTGATTGTGCTGAATTCACTCATATTCATCTAAGGTGAACCGTGTTCGCTGGATTCCCGGTTTAAGTACTGCCCCTCTGGTTATCGATGGTCTTCCGATAAGAGACGCTTGTCTGATGGTCTCTGACTAGCAGGCTGTTTCAGCACGTGCAGCGTGTTGGTTGCTCTCGAGTCCTCAAAGTTCTTTTCCGCAATGGAGCGAGGATACTCCGCGATGTGGCGGGCCCCGCGGCTGCTGGTAGAGTGAGAGAGCGAACGGGCGGTGCAGTGAGGGGCGTGTTGTCCTCTGTGGTTGTGCGGAGCCGGCTCGGTTGCTGAGTACGAGGTGGACGAGAGTACTGCGCTCTAGTCTGAGGGGTCAATTTGCACCGCTGTTCACAAACAGCAGTGACCGTTCTTGGTTTTGTGTGGTTGGGTGGCTAAAAGGCTGATTAAAGCATTAGTGTGTCCCACAGCCTGTTTACACTAAAAGTATAAGTACAGTTACACCATTATATACTACTTTGTGACTGGAGTGCACTACTCAGCGTATACGTCATGAAACAGCTGGCTAGTGTAAGAAATTTGATGTTAGTAATTTACGCATGTTGCACTATTCAAATTACTTTCGCCCATTAGAAAATAACTTCTGTTGACTGTAATTTAGTACGATGTTCATATTAAAAGAACTATCATACACTATCGTTTTGTCTTGCCAAACTTCAGATATTTTGTGCCTTAAAGGGCGTTCCTTTTATGTAAAAATTTGCTGGATGGATGAACACTGAATTGTTTATAATTCTAGTACGTTTGAGTGGACTGACCCTGTCGCTTCTCGTAAACCGAGGAGGTGTTTGTGAACAAGCTGTTGACTTGCTGAGTATGTGCGGAATACGAGTAACTAGCCTAAAATGTTTGCACTGCTGTTGATGGCTGCATTGGCCAAATAGTTACTTTTTACTTGAAGCGTATGGAAGTCATTCAGATTTTTGGTTTGTTAAGTTGGTAAGAGAAAGAGAGCAATAATCTATTGTCTTAATTCACAGACGGTTAAACTAAAGCGTTAAAAGTAAATGCATTTGCGGCTTTTGACGCCAATGGATAATTCTAGTATTTGTAATTGTTTTCCTCTGCAAATTTTCTGTGTTCGTGTATGTGTGTGGTGGTGGTGGTGGTGGGGGCAGATGGTTACGTACATTTATTTCCGTTACTAAGGATCTTAATTACGTGAGGTGACTTCTTGTCTATGCATGGTTTTAATAAATTTATTACAGGTCCCATAAGCTATTCGAAGCAGAAGGGCCGAGGGGCGGACTATAGTTATAAAAAGAAAGGCCAGTAAGTGAACCTAGCCATTTGTAAAACTAATACCAACACAACACTGCAGTATCTGTGTTATTCCGTTTACGGTGCAAAGTTAATTCGGACTTGCTTGCATATCCAAAGGCACATGCACTGCAGCGACTACAGCCGTTATAAAATACACTGAACGTATTCGCAGCTCTAGGATGGAAAGACGTCACTGAAAATTTCTGCCGGGCTCTTTCCAGTCCCGGTTCGGCACAAATTTTAAATGTCGTCATTCCTTTCTACAGCTGATGGTTGTCCAGATTCGCCACGATTGTATCTGTTGTTTAATTCTGTATCTTGAGTGATTTCTCGAGCCAGCCGTTTGTGAAATTGAGTTGTAATTGTTTTAAGGAGCAAAATTATACTTGAGGATTCTTGGAACTCATTGCACACATTGTTTATTGTGGATATTACTTTACTGTTGCCGGCCGGTGTGGTCGAGCGGTTCTAGGTCCTTCAGTCTGGAAACGCGCGATCGCTACGGTCACAGATTCGAATCCTGCCTCGGGCATGGATGTGTTGATGTCCTTAGGCTAGTTAGGTTTAAGTATTTCTAAGTTCTAGGTGACTGATGACCTCAGCTGTTAGGTCCCATAGTGCTATTTTTTGTCTCTTCGACAGTGTCACAAAATTACTCATAAAGTGCTGTAGGGGACTTTGCAAGATAGTCGTTGTGCAACACGAATGCCCTTAGAAACTGCTTCGCTTACTCTGTCAGGTGTCAGTAACGCCACTGGAGGTATTCAGTGTCTCGGTTATCTTTGGTCGTAATGTCCTGGCTCATCAATGTATATCCTGGGTAATGACCACGTCAGCAAACTTAGAGGAATACGCAAGAATACGGGAAGGAAGTGTCTCTCTACCTGCATACCATCCAACATTGGAATACTAAGAGGGGAAATGATTCTTGTTCTATACTCGATACTGGTCGTGTGGGCGTAGTAATGTAAAGTATGTCACAGATTCCTAGGACTTACATCTTAACCGCACATGCGGGATAGCCCTCTTCTTACAAGGAAGGCACCACTGGATCTGTTTCTAGAACATAGTGGTATGCTGCTGCAGATAATCTGTGCAATTATCACTGTGTAAAAATTACCCTGATGCTGGTTTGATCCTTATCTCCTATATTTGCGCCCGCATCTCGTGGTCGTGCGGTAGCGTTCTCGCTTCCCACGCCCGGGTTCCCGGGTTCGATTCCCGGCGGGGTCAGGGATTTTCTCTGCCTCGTGATGGCTGGGTGTTGTGTGCTGTCCTTAGGTTAGTTAGGTTTAAGTAGTTCTAAGTTCTAGGAGACTGATGACCATGGATGTTAAGTCCCATAGTGCTCAGAGCCAAGCCTATATTTGCACGACAACACGAGAAATTCATGTGGTTCCGAAGTTGATAGGAATAAAGCACTGCGTCCCACATGCGTCCAGTAGCATCCCTGGTCGTAAAATTCGCTACTCGCTGCACATTCTGAACTGTGTAATAGGTCCTGTACGTTTACGTCCCATCCTGTTGAAGTGAGTCTCAGAAGGTGTCATCTGTTCCTACATGCCGAAACAAATTAGCTTATTATTGCCTGAGTGGTGGTTTAGCTAAGTACGCTAGTAGAATGAAATTTTCACTCTGCAGCGGAGTGTGCGCTGATATGAAACTTCCTGGCAGATTAAAACTGTGTGCCCGACCGAGACTCGACCTCGGGACCTTTGCCTTTCGCGGGCAAGTGCTCTACCATCTGAGCTACCGAAGCACGACTCACGTATGGTACTCACAGCTTTACTTCTGCCAGTATCTCGTCTCCTACCTTCCAAACTTTCCTTTCTTTCGGGAGTGCTAGTTCTGCAAGGTTCGCAGAAGAGCTTCTGTAAAGTTTGGAAGGTAGGAGACGAGATTCTGGCAGAAGTAAAGCTGTGAGTACCGGATGTGAGTCGTGCTTCGGTAGCTCAGATGGTAGAGCACTTGCCCGCGAAAGGCAAAGGTCCCGAGTTCGAGTCTCGTTCGGGCACACAGTTTTAATCTGTCAGGAAGTTTGAAGTACGCTAGTAGTTTGCTGTAGCATATATGTCACCGAATTTTGTGCAGTGCTTGTACCTAACAACATACTGAAGGACATAAAGGATTTTCTTACAATGCTCTCTGGTATTCGCTGACAGCGATTGCTTAAAAAGATTGTAAATGCCTTGTGTAACTGAGTTAAGGGCGAACTTTCTCAGAGCGAACTCCTTCCCTTTGTGAGAAAGGTTTGTCGTAGCTGTTGATGTTGAATCATAATGCAGTTCAATTTAACAATAGTACACAATGATATGTTACAGCATTTGATCACTCCAATGTAATCCACATTCAATATCTACTCTCAGCTGTATATGTGGTATGTAGTTCGAGTAATTGAAGGTGTAGTTAGAGGAAAGCGTGAGAAAATGTGCATGTACAGGGTGTAACGGGTATAAGTGGAATTATATGTGGTACCTTACTATGTACACACATCAGTGTTTTGGTTGGTTTTTCTGTGTCGAACAGTCTACCTACAAACATGTCGGAAAGTTTTCTGCACGGTCGTAACTACACAACTAAGTGTACCCCTGTCACTGTAGACTACACATTTTGCATCCATGCGTCCATACTTCAACATCTGCCCTTCAGCCCAGGGAAAACAAGCATTAGTGGCTTGTTTTTGCTACATTTACTTGGAGATACTATACAATCAATACCAATAATTATTTGTTTGCAAATGAAGTAAATACTTCAGTAACGTTATTCAGTACACTGTTCTCAGTCACCAATAAAAGTATCTGGACTTATGCACAATACACCCTGTATTTGGTGCAGTTGTCTACAAAAAGCAGTCTTAAATGGCCTGCTGACATTTTAAGAGAATTTAATTGCTTAATTTCCCTGCGTTAAAGAGTAATGTTAAGTCGTCTCGTAACATTTCAAGATAATTTTAATGTTTAATCCTAGGAATTAAAAGAAATGCTATTTACCTAAGAACATAAAAATCTGAAAATCATTTAGGATTTGTCTTGTACATAATTGCACGAAATATATGCACGTTTTCTCACGCTTCTATAACGTCACGTTGGACAACATGAATTAGCAATGGATTCCGTTGATAGCAATTCATGGATGTGGAATACATTAAAATGGGTAAATACTGTAAAATTTCATAACACAGAGATAATGTAAGCTACATCATAATCAAGAATCAATAGGTTTGGGAAACACTGTGTTGTACCCCAAAGTGTAGGAAACATAATTTGCATTCGTTTCATAATACGGTATAAACATGTAAAAGAATATATTCTGCTACCCGGTGCATTTTATGCGGGAGAAGGGTAGTAACTAAAAATGTCTCCGTTAATATGTACAATTTCAAGCAAGCAATTTATTTGGTAACGGTGCTCATCTACGGAAAACGAAATATACGGTACTCATGTTTCACATTGTACATATTGCATCTCCTTTTCCACGATGATAAATATTCTTTTCTACGACGACCTCTACAGCAGTTATCATTCTTCATTGTTACCACTATTATATAGTTTGCTATAAGTGTATCCAAATGTTTCAATGGCGTATTTAATCTTTAAAAAGTAGTAAGCCATTAGACACGTCACCGTAAGCTTCTGGTTTAGTATGAAAGTGAGTAGACAATTTCTACATCTATGCTGATGAGGCAGCAGAAGAAAGTAACTCCATTAGTTTTAGTTGCAAGTATCTGAAGGGTAACGTGAAGTTACTACAATAAATAGAATTACAGAAATGTCATATTAGTAACAAGTGTTAAATACGATATCATAAAAGGATTAAAAATAGGCTGAACTATAGTGCATTAGCTACACCCGTCGGTACTGAGTTAAGATAAAGAATATTTGAGTTTCATATGCCATTGACGACAGTCACCGTACACGCCACTGAATTACTGTGTTTCACTTTTGAGACATCTATTGTTTATGAGGTCTTCGTTTTAGAGCCGCTCAAACACTGCGGCGAAAAATGTGTGTCAGTTGCTGATTGGAACAATGTTTTCATCGCAATTCCCACACACTACAATTTCTCGTTTTTAAGTCCTCCTTAGCTGACAACGGTCGGGTCGGTGAGTTCCATCGATCAGAGGGTTGAGAGGAAAAAAAAGAAAAGTGCCTTCTGGGCGGTAAATGGATTGCCCGGAAGAAGTTGGAGGCGTGCGAGGATGAAGATTCGAATGGCCGGAAGTGAGCAGACGTCCCGCTAGAGACGCTGCACGACTGCAAGAGGGCGACAGGTCGGGAGTGGAAAGTCTTGTAGTCAGCGCTGGGCCCCACAACTTAGACCGATATTGCTTGCTATGACACTGATGCAGCCTCTGAAGATTCTCGTATCTGACGTGTGGCGACCAGAAAGCTGACTACTCTCCCCCTGGCTGTGAAGTGTAAGTAAAGGTCTAATGCGGCTGAGGCAACTACTTGTTATACATTTTGCATATGTTTACAACGGAGAAACTTTCGAGTTTTCAGCTACACGTGGTCTTCGGTGATGGGTTGCCGAGTAGTTGCATTTTTGTCTCTGTTTCCAGTGAATGTGATTCATTACCGTCAGCTTCGTCATATCCATCAAACCACTACTCCTTTGTTATTCTTACCGCTGGTCTTTAATTCATTATCTTTAAGGAAGTTCGGAGTCTGAAACTTGTACACTAATGTCGACAACCAAGAGTTGCAGGTTGTAAACGAGATCAACTAGATAACCCTTAGATGTGGATGTTCTGTGGCTGGCTTTATCTTCGTTGAAGTCGATCAGAAACTCGATTCTTTACGCCATGGTTTGGGGTTATGGCAGAACTTGTACAAACTATTTTTTTTTTAGAAGCTAATATGATTTTCATTTATTCGTCTGTCACTTTAGCCTTGTATGTGCGTGATTTTGAAAGTTATCAGTAATGGTGTGTTATACGATACTTTTAAACTCTATGGTAAGCCATATCACTTTCCGTGATGCTGCTAACTGCTACTGATCCTGTGCTTGTACTATTGTCTCTTATTGGATCTACAGTTTCCATTTACATTTACGCTATAAGACAAAATAAAAAGAGATGCACCACGAGGGAATTATCCGAGTGGGACGGAAATCGGTAAATGTGATGTACATGTACTGACAAACAAATGATTATAGTCTGAGAAAAATTGAATCAAGAAAGAGCTTCGCAAACTGAACAAGTCAGTGGCAATCTGGTCCACCTCTGGTCCTTTGGCAAGCAGTTGTAGGGCTCGGCATTCAGTGACAGAGTTGTTGGGTGTCTTCCTGAGGACCATGCCAACTTCTTTCCAGTCGATGCGTTACATCAAAAATCCAAATCTGGTTGGACGGCCCTGACCATAAAGCTCAAGACATTCTCAGTAGGTGGGAGATCCAGTCACCTTGCTGGAAAAGGTAGGGTTTGACAAGCAGAAAGACCAGCAGTAGAGATTCTCGGCGTGTCTGGTCGGGTATTATCATGCTGAAATGTAAGCCCAGGAAGGCTTGCCATGGAGGGCAACAAAACAGGGCATAGGGTGTCGTCGCCTGTAAGGGTGCTGCTTTGAAAAGTAATAGTACTCTAGACGCCTGATTGAAGGGCGACGTGACGGGCGACCCAGGTTGATATCTCACCAGTGTCCATGCCGTCTTGAGACACGTCTTCGTCCTGGAATCTCATGTTATGGACTAGAATTGTCTTCGATGGTGAATCCCACTGCGAACTGAGTCCTCAAGGTCAGATGATATCTGTCTGGAGACGCCCCAGACAGCAGTGGGCTACCAACGTTACTGTCTCCTGCCTACGGAACGACAACCAGGACTGATGGTCTGGTGTGCCATTCGTTTGACTGCAGGGCCCCATTAGTTGTCATCCGTGTCACTCTTGCAGCGCAGTAGTATGTCGGCGATATTCTACGCCACAGTTTGTTGCCCTTAATAGCAAACCATCCTGTGCTTACATTTCAGGAAAGTAACGGCCGCCCGCACACGGTGTCAATTTCTACTGCCTGTCTTCGTGCTTGCCAAACCCCACAATGTACAGCAAGGTCACCGACCCTCTCCCCAGTTGAGAACTTTTGGAGCATTATGGACAGGACCCTCGAACCAGCTAGGGGTTGCGACGATCTAACACGACAGTTGGACAAAATGTGACATATTCTTCAGGATGACACCCAAACAACTCCACCAATGCAAAGACAAATGACGGCTTGTTTAAGGCCCAGAAGTGGACCAATGTGTTGTATACTTGCACATTTTGTGAAGCTTTTTCTCTTGAAAAGAATCATAAAATTTTTCTTATATTATAATAATTTATCTGGCGGTACATATACATCACATCCGTCGATTGTCGTGCACATGTACATAACATGTAGCACTGAAGCAGCGCCGTTTTCTTTCTTTTTTGCGTAGTGTGTATACGATCTGTATATTTCATCTACTTCCTCTTCCATTTTGGCCAAGCACCTTACGTCAGCAACGTGTGCGTTGTACACATTATTTACCACTTATGAGTAACTTTTTTTTTTCTACCAGCGTGATGTAACGGTTCGAATGCAATAGCGGCGAGCGTTATGGAAATCAGGCAACCTCCTGTCAAGCAGTTTCGTGTCTACTTCACTTTTTTTGGTGGATGTCTTACATAACAGTTCAATATATTTTTAAAAAAGTATGTAATGTTTCCCTCACAAGAAAATTGGGTTAAAAATCACAGTACTTTATTAGGAACGGTATTATTGCAGGGCATGTGCCCTGCCATCGTCCGATATCTTAACTGACCTATCAGCCATCTGCAAGGCAACATGCATTTGAATGTGGACTTCGCACCAATTTTGAAACACGCATTTCTCGAAATAATGAATGAATGACTCACAAAATTAAAGAAGCATAAGTAACAAAGTTCTTATAGCATCGCCTTATGACCAAACGACAGAATTTACGTCACCTACATACAATACCGCAGTGAAAGTTGCATGATGAACAACACTTTCAGTTTCTCAATAGCTTTATTGTCATTAGCTCGCGAACTGATTTTTGCCAACATTTTTCAGCGGTGGTTCTAACCAGTATCACATGCAGTACCGGGTCTCAGGTCTGTACCTCTCTGAGACTTTCCGACGGACGTGTGTTACCTCCGGTGGCTCCACGTGCTCCCAGCCAATAATATAAGTAATGGTTAGTTAATCCAAGCACGAGCACAATTTTTGATCACAGTTGTTTCCGGGAGTCGTGTGATGAATATACGCTGGTCGGAGACGGTAGCAGCAGTCTTCACATTTGGTGCTAACATTTATTCGATGTGGCCTCTAATTAGCAGCGTGTTGCAGTCAGTCCATTCGTGTGGTGTTCCGTGTTGTATGGTTTACTTTCATTAATTACGTGTGGTACACTTGCGTTTTTTTTGCGAAGGGCAGCTGTTATTTAGGCGCAAGGTGCCCTAAAGTTTCTCGTGAACTTAAAGATGGTTACAGGATTGGGTTCTACACGTTCAGGGCAAAGCATTATGCATTCAATTCCGTTATTCTCTGCTACAATTTAGGGCATTCTGTTTTTTTTTTTTTTTTCTAGAATTCGAGCTCGTAAATCTGAGTCTGTGTCATAACTGAAATAACGACTTAGGTTCCACGAGTATGTTGAAAACCAAGTGGCTGATGTCCTATGCATAGTTAAATTGAAGTTGACATACATAATTTGCTCGCGTTTGTTGTTTCTCGTTTTTTAGATTCTCGTATCATTCAATGCCTATATTAGTACATTTGTGGTGCAGATTTCTACTTACGCCGTTTTGTGCTAACATGTTTCAACAACCCCCTTTGTGTCAGGCAATGACTGCAATAGTGCCGATGATGAAATAATTAGGATTTCAAATAGTTTTCCCACTTTAACAGAGATAAAAATATCCATTCTCAGCACGCTAATTTCCTTGTGTGAAGGTAACGTTTTGTCGTCGACTGCTCACTGCAGAATTTCCGTGGCAGGTTTTCCAGAAAATACCTCGCACAGCACAGTGGACTGGTCTGTTAACTATTCCATAATAGTTGTAAATTCAGTCCTTCGGAATCACTTTATTATTCAGATAACGGTCAAAAGGTTTATCACCAATTAGTCATTTCCACAAAGTACAGTATTACAAACAGGAGTGGAGATTCCCACTGCAGATTTTTCTACTATAAATTGGCCTTCATTGTGATTTTTGAACGGTGGCACAAGCTGCTTCTCAGTTTCTGATGTTAAGCTGCAGAGGCTATGCGTGCATTCCATTATTTGCGCAATTTTTGTAAGTGTAAGCCACTGAGCTAATTTCTTAATCTTTTTCAAAGTTAGATTTCGTTACGAAATTGTTCATTGGGTCAATAATTCGTTTACAACAAGGCAGAGTTTTACTACATCATGGTTCAGATATGCTAATTGCTTTGGTTGACACGTCATCTGAAATAATAACCCGGTTGTAAACGAGACACGCAGTAGGTTTTCATGATCTTAATAGATCTGAGTTGTATTTCATTATTTTTAAATGTTTAGTAGTATATTTCCTATGCATATTGGTTGCCTCCTTTTTCTCCGCCCCTGCCATTACGTTTATTAAAGTCTTTAGTTTTCGTGCGAAGATGCTCGTTTTTATTGGTTCATTAGTTTTCAGTAACATAATTTTTCTTTTCTTCTCAATTTCCTTTAGCTTAAGATTTTTATGACCAAAATCATTATTTCTTCAAAGAATATATGGAGGATATTATTATTCACATCGATTAGTTTATTATATTAACATCTAAATTCCTCCATAATTTGTTGTAAGAGTTTTTCCGAAAATACAGTAGCATTTTTATCTGCTCTACGCGATTTACTTTCCGCACTTTGTACAAGCACAAATTATTCTCCTTCTTCTTGGATATGTACTGTAAAATTTTCTTTTTCATCGTAAGTGGTATTGGTAGGTTCGTTGCTATACTTTGCTGCGTAGTTTCATCAATATTGCCTCTTTTTGCTGTGCATTCGTTTCTGCATTCTCCACTTACAGATTTGTTACGGAATTTGTGGGCGCCTTTTCATTCTCAGCATCCAGTGATTCATTGGTATTTCTTCTCGTCGTACCACATTCTCTGTTTCATTTGTCTTATTTTAGGTCCTTCCAGCTGTTGTCTATCAATAGAATTACTTTAGCTTTAATAATTTTAATCTTCATATACGCCACTTTCTGTATAAAGATTTGTGTGTCACGCTGTCTGGTTGTTTACCTTGAACTAGTAGGGGAAACTGGGGAGGTTTGGCCATATGGTAGGTTCGACCCACACTAGTTTCATCATCTTTGGAACACAGAAATGTGATGCCATCCAGGTTAGACCCTAAGTTTTAAGGGTGGTTTGAATCAACAGTAATATTCAATTTACTGTAGTTTTAACGATATTCTGTTTCTTTTCTTCAGGATGCCTTTTATTTAGAAAGCTGGCAAAAAAGCCAGGCAGAAAGTTTCTCCTGAAAGAATGAAAGTAGCAGCTATGCAAGTTATTGAAAGAGGTGAAAGTGTCAGAAAGGCTGCAAAAGATTTCAATTTGGACAGAAAGACATTTGGAAGATATGTTGAGAAAGTAATATCTGGCCAGGAAACGAACTTTCAAGCAAGTCATATGTCTAATCAAATATATACAATGGACCAGGAAGCTGATCAAATGAATTGCTTGATTCAGGCCATGAAGTTAAACTACAGTTTAACATCAATTCAAGTTGGAAAATTTGTTTTTGAATATGCTGCTTACCTTACTTTAGCCAATCGCAATTTTTAGCTATCCAAACAAGTGGAAAGATAATGAAGCAGCAAGTTATGATTGCCTCTCTGGTTTCATGCTACGGAACAAGCAATTATCCCTACAAACTGCACAAGCTACAAGCCTTGGTAGAGGAACAGCTTTTAACACAACAGTTAAGGATTTTTTTGACAAACATGCCTTGGTCCTGAAAACATTTTTAATGAAGATGAGACTGGAGTCAGCACAGTCCAACGATTAGGGACGGTAATTGCCAGTAAGGAAAAGAAACAAGTTTCAAAGGTCACATCGTCAGAAAGAGGAACATTAGTGACAATTTGTTGTGCTGTTAGTGCTATTGGTACAGCCTTGCCACACTTATTTGTGTTCCCTAGAAAGAGAGTGAATGATATCATGAAAGTTGGTGCTCCTCCAGGATCAGAGTTCTGCTGCCATTACAGTGGATGGATGACTGGTGAGAATTTTGAGATACTTTTGTTGCATTTCATCAGATTCTCTTAAACATCCATTGATCACCCAACATAAATTATACTTGATAATGATGACTCACACACCCCTCCAAAAGGTCTAATGATTGCCAAGGATAATGAAATAACACTACTGACTCTGCCACCTCATACTAGCAATAGACTGGAGCCATTAGAAATGGCCGTATTCCATCCTTTTAAAACCTAAGATAAAGCAGCTGACTATATGCGCACTCGTCCTGGGGAGACAATATCTATATACACGGTTCCTAGCTTGGATAGAATAGCGTTTCCTCGTGCATGTAACCCAGTTATTATCCAAAAAGGTTTTGCCTGCACTGGTACTTGGCCATTTAACACCAACATTTTTGCAGAGGATGACTTTTTAGGGTCATATATTTCAGACAGACCGTACGTGACTGGAGAAACTCCTTCTATAGAAGAGGTAGCAGTGCCATCCACTTCTAAGGAGGTTCATGAAAATGCATCGGCCGGCCGAAGTGGCCGCGCGGTTCTGGCGCTGCAGTCTGGAGCCGCGAGACCGCTACGGTCGCAGGTTCGAATCCTGCCTCGGGCATGGATGTGTGTGATGTCCTTAGGTTAGTTAGGTTTAGCTAGTTCTAAGTTCTAGGGGACTAATGACCTCAGCAGTTAAGTCCCATAGTGCTCAGAGCCATTTGAACCATTTTTTTTTTTTTTTGAAAATGCATCAGTTCCAACAGTGGATCACCTGACAGCAGCCAGTTCTATGGAGGATCATCCAGTTGCATCCAATTCTACAGAGGACATTGTAGTATCATCCACTTCTGCGGACAGTAATATAGTTAACGTGTTTGGGTGATCAAGCAGTAGAGTCTGCATCTAACTCTTTTTTTGAAACTTCCGGGAAAACTAGCCAGAGTGCTAAAAGAATATCTTTTCATACCATTAAGAACACAGTTCGCCTATCTCCAGAGGAGGTCACACCATTTCCTAAAGCAGGTCCAAGAAAGAACAATAAAGGTGGTAGGAAAAGATGTATTAGTAGAACTTTGACTGACATACCCATCAAAAGAGCCATTGAAGAGGAGCATGCTAAATGTCTAAGGAAAAGAAGTAAGAAGATTGTTGCAAAAACAGTGAAACGAACTCTCGTAAAATCTGAAGATGAGGATGATTTTGAAGAGTTTCCAGACTTCAGTGATCTGCCACAACAAGAGCCCATACAAGATGGAGATTATGTTCTTGTGAAATTTGATGTGAGTAAGAGTGAGGGATGCTTTTATGCTGGTAAAATATTAACATTTGTAAACATTGATGAAGCGAAAGTGCAGTTTTTGAGAAGAGTTACACACAAATCAAAGTATTTTCATTTTCCTAATATTGATGACACTAGTGCTGTTATGTTAAGAGATGCTAAAAACTACCCAGCCCAGTTGTAACTTGGGGGAACACAATGTCTTGCC
The DNA here is from genome assembly GCF_023898315.1 of Schistocerca nitens. Classification (NCBI taxonomy): domain Eukaryota; kingdom Metazoa; phylum Arthropoda; class Insecta; order Orthoptera; family Acrididae; genus Schistocerca; species Schistocerca nitens. The sequence goes on along the minus strand of NC_064619.1, from coordinate 487,883,152 downwards.
TCTAAGATAATGTTTCCTGTGAAATTTTCAACACTTGATGTACGTTAGAACAATACACCTTCTATGTTTCGTATGTGCAGCTTGACATAATTATAACACTGTATTTCAGTTATTATTTATTTATTTGTGTCTACATAATTTATTTTATCATTTCTGCCTCATTGGGTCAAACCTCCCTCACCACGGGTCAAACCTCCCATAGACAGGGTCGTTTGACCCATATGTTAGCATTTAATAAAAATTTATCTATAGTTGCTTGTGTAGGATGGAGAACATTTTTATGGAACAGGTAGATACTGTAAATATTCAGGAATTGTAATCCATTAGTAGACAAAAATCAACGAAAAACAAACAGACTTACAACATGGTTTACAAAAAGTGGGTCAAACCTCCCCACTTTCCCTACTTAGCTTTCAGTGTTTTAGCAATGCTGTGTTAAGCATGTCGACGTTAGATTGTTGTCGTTTTGGAATATGGCAGAATTCCGTTATTCTGCGTTCTTAAAGTTGTTCTTTTATGCGCGGCATTACTGATACTTATTGGTCTTCGCGTCGGTATAAAATCTTTGAACACTTTCTTGTTTCTAAAGTCGTGACTTGTCTCGTCTTATGAAAGACGCTTTGCGCCTATAATAAAGAACAGTTTCTTATAAGCACCTTGGTGTAAGGAAATTCGAAAATGAATTTTTCTACCTTGAGTCCTGTGCTGGCTAGATAATTACGACATTTTAAAGATTGTCTCACTGAAATTGTTTTTACGCACACTGCTGCCAGCCGCAAATATAGGAAGTTATAATTTACTCTTATTTATGACTAGTTAAACAGTCACCAATATGACGTAATTGTTATTGTACAGTGTGTCTGTTATATTCAGGCTTATTGCTTTGTGTTTCAGATTATGAGTATTACAGACCTGTGTTAGCCGATCTGGGGTCCCACAAAGAGGCTGTTCTTTTTGTTGTACTTCCTCATTATCGTCATCATCGTCATCGTCCTCAAGGATTAGCCCTTTCAAAATGTTTTGCTTCGGTATTGTTCATGCCATTTCTTTAATGGACGTCTCATATTACTCTTGGTGGTTGGGTTATATTGTATTGCCCCTTTAGTAATGCATCATCAGGCATACGTACGACGTGGTCTGTACATTAGACATACGTAGAAAAGGTCTTTTACAGTCCAATCGGTTTTTCTAAATTATATTTGTGACAGACTCAACATTTCGTTCCTGTCTAATATCGGCATTTCTTTTTTGGTCCAACAATGAATATCCCGCTACAAAGGGGAAAAACTTCATCTCTGATGATTAGATTCGTCGTAACTCATCACATGTTAGTGTCCAGCATTCGCAGCCATACAGCAGCAAAGGTAACGCTATTACTCTGTAGAGTTTAATTAATGTCTCTCCCCTTACTTTAAGTCCTAATGTACATCTTTTTAGTTCTGCAGATATCTGAATCTGGCCAGTTCTAGCTATACTTCATCTGAGTTGCGAAATTTAGAGTAGCACGCTAAATATTTATTTGTCCTCTGCAACAGTTTTGGCTGTTATGGATTCCATTCCTTGATATCCCACCATTTTTGTTCTTTCTGTAAATATTCTGATTCCATATTTAGCGGCAATTTGACTGAATTTGTATAGTGAGGTTTGCACCTTTTCTTCGAATTCTCCTATTATAATCTGAACAGCAGCGTCATAAAATTAAAATGACCATTTCTTAATGTTTCGTTTAATGAAATCAAACATTTACCAGTGATCTCGTCAGTGTAAGCATTAAAAAGGATAGGAGACAATGGACAGCCTGGTCTGGCTCCTTGATTAATCTCGGCAGATTCTGATCCATTCCTCACAGTACGGATAGTTATTTTGTTATTACCGTAATCATATGAGCTGGAAACTTCAATTCCTTAAGTGATTCCCCTAGTATTTTCCGCTTTACTTTGTCAAACGCCTTTTCATACGTGATAAAAACGTAAGCTGACAACTTAAGTTCCGTTCTTTTCTTCGTTTCTTCCGCGAAACTGGAACGACAATCTGAACATCATCTACCTTTTCTAAAACCATGTTGTACCTCTAACATATGTGTTTCCGCTACTAATCTCTTATTTATGATTTTAAGAGATGGTTTGTAACACGAATTTAGTAGAGTTATTTCTCGATAATTTGTGCTTGTGATTTTTTAATTTATCAGATGCATAATTCATCAGCTCCATGTTTATATTACTAGTGCCAGGAGACTTCCTGTTTTTCTCTTTTGCTTTTTTATTAATATTTTGTAGCTCTTTCTTTGTTATCAGACCTACAGATTAGCTCGTATTTATGTTTATTTCTGATTCTTCTTCATTATCAGGCCATAGACAATAGAAGTATTTCCACCACTTTTATTCATATGTTACGTTCAATACTAAAGTATCTCGTTTTTGTTTATTCAAGTGTTTCATAATCTTCTATACTTTGTTTTGTCTTCTATGAATATCATTCTATTTCACTCACATATCGGTACCAACTATCTTGTCTAATTTCTCTGCTTCTTTCTTTACTATAGCAGATTCACTTTTATAATGGTTTCTGTCATTCATATTAGATAATGACAAAGGTTTTACATAGTCTTCTTTTTGTCTTATATTAACTTGCTGATACGATGAGTCAGTCATATCGCTAATCCCCTTTTAGAATACTCTTTTCCCTCATTCCCTTTGATTCAGCGCATTCGTACGTTAAATTTCTTTAATAATATTCTATGCTTTATTTATGTCGCTGGTTATTGGTTTCGGTTGACATTTCTCATTTAGTCTCTCTAGGTATAAAAGTTTGATTCCATATTCTTGCAGTAGGTGCACCTTGTTAAGTTCTGCATTGCGGTTCCTTCCATATATTTAAAAATGTTATGTCACTTCGATCCAAAAAGTTAGCTCATGATTCGTCCAAAGTTCTGTAAAATTCTGTGTCTTTTATTCTTACCCGTGCCTTTTGGTTGCAGGAACCTAGTCTTTTACTGAAGGTGTACCTCGAGCTACATACATTTATGGACGTGACGATGTTAAAAAGAAGTTTCTTATTCGAAAATTCATTGTTTTGTGGCAAACAAATTGTTAATAAATTCATTGTTCGCCTTAGACTGTGTGTATTGGGCACCAGATTCTACAATGATCAGCTTACAGACTCCTTTTATATTGCCACGTACTGTCCTAAGGATGATGGGTTGCAGAGCACAATTTTTGGACAAATTGTGAAGGGCAGCTGACAGATACGTCAGGATGGGGGAAAGAAAGCATCGCGACGAACGGTCCGGACCGTAGATGGAGCACAGTGTATAGGATATCGATGGGGAGGTATGGATGAGCAGCTCACGCCTTGAAATGGGTTCTTGATTTGGGCAGAGGTGCGGATGACATGATTTTGGCTAATGCCGTTTAACAACAATTATGAAGAAATGTAGAGCTGATCTGTTTCTGCAGCATGTGGACGGCAGGTAGTGGGCGATGACCCTCGCAGGAAAGCGCATTGCCACAGAAGCGCTGCCACTGGCATTCATCAAGGGTGACGGTGTACAATTTTCGAACAAAATTATGAAGGGCAGCTGACGGCTAAGTCAGGATGGGGAAAAGCACCGCGACGAACGGTGGCCAGAGACATGCAGACACACCCGGTTGGACTGTACAGGATTTGAACACCGACCTGAGTCCGCTGGTACTCACTTCATGTGTTGGACGACGAGGTGGCTGTGAGTCCTTTTCTGCTAGCAGCCCAGTCGGTCAGTCGGTGATCAGGTAGCAGTATTCTAAGTGATTGAGTCATTGCATGGGAAGGGCTCGATGCAAAAGTGGCCCAAAAATGAAGGACTGCGGCGTTGAGAGGTCACCACTGGCTGATCCGCGACTGCCTCCTGGGTACGACTCGTGACTGTGGTGGAGTTTGGTGAGGCCCACCACGAATTAATCTCCTGTGCCAACCTGTTCATCTCACAATAGCAGTTGTGACATACGTCCTCAGTTATCTGCTGAATGTATTTCAGTCTCACTCGTCGTTTAGTGTTACCCTCTACAGTTCCATATAATACCATGGAAGATATTCCCTGATATCTAACAGATGTCCTGCCATCCTGTCTTTTCATCTTGTCAGTGTTATCCCTATAGTCACCTCCTCGCACAGTCTCTGGAGAACCTCGGCATTCCTTACCTTATCAGTCCACCTATTTTTCAACATTCGTCTGTAGCACCACTTCTCAAATGCTACGATTCTCTTCTAGTTTTCCCACTCTCCGTGTTTCACTACCATACAATGCTGTGCTCTAAACGTACATTCTCAGAAATTTCTTCATGAAGTTAAGGCCTTTGTTTGACGCTAGCAGACTTCTCATGGCCGACAATGCCATTTTTTCCCACGTTAGTCTGCTTTTTATATCCTCCTTGTTCTGCCCGTCATGGGGTATTTTGCTTCCTAGGTAGCAGAATTCCTTAACTTAATCTACTTCGTGACCATCGAACCTGATATTAAGTTTATCGCTGTTCTCAATTCTGCTACTTCTCATTACTTTCGTCTTCTTTCGATTTACTCTCAACACAATTAGTGTACTTATTAGACTGTCCATTCCATTCAGAAGATCATGTAAACCATCTTAACTTTCACTCAGGACAGTAACGGCATCACGGAATTGTATCATTGATGTCCTTTCACTTTGATTTCCCCCCCCCCCCCCCCCCCAATGAACAATGGACCTTGCCGTTGGTGGGGAGGCTTGCGTGACTCAGTGATACAGATGGCCGTACCGTAGGTGCAACCACAACGGAGGGGTATCTGTTGAGAGGCAAGACAAACGTGTGGTTCCTGAAGAGGGGCAGCAGCCTTTTCAGTATTTGCAAAGGCAACAGTGTGGATGATTGACTGATTTGGCCTTGTAACACTAACCAAAACGGCCTTGCTGTGCTGGTACTGCGAACGGCTAAAAGCTAGGGGAAACTACAGCCGTAATTTTTCCCGAGGGCATGAAGCTTTACTGTATGGTAAAATGATTATGGCGTCCTCTTGGGTAAAATATTCCGGAGGTAAAGTAGTCCCCCATTCGGATCTCCGGGCGGGGACTACTCAAGAGGATGTCGTTATCAGGACAAAGAAAACTGGCGTTCTACGGATCGGAGTGTGGAATGTCAGATCCCTTAATCGGGCTGGTAGGTTAGAAAACTTAAAAATGGAAATGGATAGGTTAAAGTTAGATATAGTGGGAATTAGTGAAGTTTGGTGGCAGGAGGAACAAGACCTTGGGTCAGGTGAATACAGGGTTATAAATACAAAATCAAATAGGGGTAATGCAGGAGTAGGTTTAATAATGAATAGGAAAATAGGAATGCGGGTAAGCTACTACAAACAGCATAGTGAACGCACTATTGTGGCCAAGATAGACACGAAGCCCACGCCTACTACAGTAGTACAAGTTTATCTGCCAACTAGCGCTGCAGATGGCGAAGAAATAGAAGAAATGTATGATGAAATAAAAGAAATTATTCAGATAGTGAAGGGTGACGACAATTTAATAGTCATGGGTGACTGGAATTCGGTAGCAGGAAAAGGGAGAGAAGGAAACGTCGTAGGTGAATATGAATTGGGGCTAAGAAATGAAAGAGGATGCCGCCTTGTAGAATTTTGCACAGAGCACAACTTAATCATAGAATCATACATGGAAGAAGCCTGGAGATACCGACAGGTTTCAGATAGATTATATAATGGTAAGCCAGAGATTTATGAACCAGGTCTTAAATTGTAAGACATTACCAGGGACAGATGTGGACTCTGACCACAATCTATTGGTTATGAGCTGTACATTAAAACTGAAGAAACTGCAAAAAGGCGGGAATTTAAGGAGATGGGACCTGGATAAACTGACTAAACCAGAGGTTGTACAGAGTTTCAGGGAGAGCATAAGGGAACAACTGAGAGGAATGGGGGAAAGAAATACAGTAGAAGAAAATGGGTAGCTTTGAGGGATGAAGTAGTGAAGGCAGCAGAGGATCAAGTAGGCAAAAAGACGAGGGCTAGTAGAAATCCTTGGGTAACAGAAGATATATTGAATTTAATTGATGAAAGGAGAAAATATAAAAATACAGTAAATGAAGCAGGCAAAAAAGAATACAAACGTCTCAAAAATGAGATCGACAGGAAGCGCAAAATGGTTAAGCAGGTATGGCTAGAGGAAATATTTAAGGATTTAGAGGCTTATCTCACTAGGGGTAAGATGGATACTGCCTACAGAAAAATTAAAGAGACCTTTGGAGAAAAGAGGACCAATGTCATGAACATCAAGAGCTCAGATGGAAACCCAGTTCTAAGCAAAAAGGGAAAGCAGAAAGGTGGAAGGGGAGTGTATAGAGGGTCTACACAAGGGCGATGTACTTGAGGACAATATAATGGAAATGGAAGAGGATGTAGATGGAGATGAAATGGGAGATATGATTCTGCTTGAAGAGTTTAACAGAGCACTGAAAGACCTGAGTCGAAACAAGGCCCCGGGAGTAGATAACATTTCATTAGAACTACTGACAGCCTTGGGAGAGCCAGTCCTGACAAAACTATCCCATCTGGTGAGCAAGATGTATGAAACAGGCGAAATACCCTCAGACTTCAAGTAGAATATAATAATTCCAATCCCAAAGAAAGCAGGTTCGACGGATGTAAAAATTACCGAGCTATCAGTTTAATAAGTCACAGCTGCATAATACTGACGCGAATTCTTTACAGACGAATGGAAAACTAGTAGAAGCCGACCTCAGGGAAGATTAGTGTGGATTCCACAGAAATGATGGAACACGTGAGGCAATACTGACCCTACGACTTATCTTAGAAGAAAGATTAAGGAAAGGCAAACCTACGTTTCTAGCATTTGTAGACTTAGAGAAAGCTTTTGACAATGGTGACTGCAATAGTCTCTTTCAAATTCTGAAGGTGGCAGGGGTAAAATACAGAGAGCGAAAGGCTATTTACAATTTTACAAAAAAAATGGTTCAAATGGTCCAGAGCACTATGGGACTTAACATCTGTGGTCATCAGTCCCCTAGAACTTAGAACTACTTAAACCTAACTAACCTAAGGACATCACACATATCCATGCCCGAGGCAGGATTCGAACCTGCGACCGTAGCAGTCGCGCGGTTCCGGACTGCGCGCCTAGAACCGCTAGACCACCGCCGCCGGCTACAATTTTACAGAAACCAGATGGCAGTTATAGGAGTCGAGGGACATGAAAGGGAAGCAGTGGTTGGGAAGGGAGTGAGACTGGTTTGTAGCTTCTCCCAGATGCTATTCAATCTGTATATTGAGCAAGCAGCAAAGAAAACAAAAGAAAAATTTTGAGTAGGAATAAAAATCCACGGAGAGGAAATAAAAACTTTGCGTTCGCGGATGACATTGTAATTCTGTCAGAGACATCAAAGGACCTGGAAGAGCAGCTGAACGGGATGGATAGTATCTTGAAAGGAGGATTTAAGATGAACATCAACAAAAGCACAACGAGGATAATGGAATGTAAAATGAAGTCGGCTGATGCTGAGGGAATTAGATTACGAAATGAGACACTTAAAGTAGTAAAGTAGTTTTGCTATTTGGGGAGCAAAGTAACTGATGATGGTCGAAGTAGAGAAGATATAAAATGTAGACTGGCAATGGCAAGCAAAGCGTTTTTGAAGAAGAGCTTTAAGTGTCAGGAAGTCATTTCTGAAAGTATTTGTATGGAGTGTAGCCATGTATGGAAGTGAAACATGGATGATAAATACTTTGGACAAGAAGAGAATAGTAGCTTTTGAAATGTGGTGCTACAGAAGAATGCTGAAGATTAAATGGGTAGATCACATAACAAATGAGGAAGATTGAATAGGATTGGGGAGATGAGAAGTTTGTGGCACAACTTGACTAGAAGAAGGGATCGGTTGGTAGGACATGTTCTGAGGCATCAAGGGATCACCAATTTAGTATTGGAGGGCAGCGTGGAGGGTAAAAATCGTAGAGGGAGACCAAGAGATGAATACACTAAGCAGATTCAGAAGGATGTAGGTTGCGGTAGGTACTGGGAGATGAAGCTTGCACAGGATAGAGTAGCATGGAGAGCTGCATCAAACCAGTCTCATGATTGAAGACAACAACAACAACACTTTGATTTTAATTCCGCTCTGGTACTTTTCTTTTATTGCCACTTCTTCTGCGATGTACAGATTGAGCAGTATGGGGGAAAGACTAAACCCTCGTCTTACACCCTTTTTAATCCGAGCCCTTCGTTCTTAGTCGTCCACGCTTATTATTCCCTTTTGGCTGTTGTACATATTGTACATTACCCTGCTGCTCACCCCTATTTTCCTCAGAATTTCGAACAGCTTGCTCCATTTTACATTGTCGAATGCTTTTTCCGAGTCGACGAATCCTATGAACGTGTCTTGAATTTTCTATAGACTTGCTTCCATTATCAATCGCAACGTCAGAATTGCCAAACTGATCATCATCTAGCACATCCTCAATTTTCTTTTCCATTCTTCTGTATATTATTCTTGTAAGCAACTATGATGCACGAGTTGTTAAGCTAATTGTGCGATAACTCTTGCTGTCTTCGGAATTGTGTGGATGATATTTTTCTGAAATTCTGATGGTATGTCGCGAGACTCAAACATTCTACACACCAACGTGAATATCAATTTTGTTGCCACTTCCCCCAGTGATATTAGAAATTCCAGTAGAATGTAACCTATCCCTTCTGCCTTATTTGATGTCAAGTCATCCAAAGTTCTCATAAATTCTGATTCTAATACTGGAGTTCCTGTCTCATCCAAATCGACTCCTGCTTCTTCTTCTATCTCATCAGACAAATGTTCTCCCTCTTACAAGCCTTCAGGGTACTCTTTCCTCCTATCTGCTCTCTCCTCTGCATTTAAAAGTGAAATTTTCGTTGGACTCTAAATGTTACCAACGTTGCTTTTAATTTCACTGAAGGTTGTTACGATTTCCTATATGCTGAGTGGATCTTTACGATAATCATTTCCTTTTGGATTTCTTCGCATTTTTCATGCTGCCATTTCGTCTTAGCTTCTCTGCACTTCCTATTTGTTACATTCATCAGAGACTTGTGTTTGTGTACTCCTGAACTTTCCTGAACGTTTTTGTACTTCCTTCCTTCATCGATCAGCTGAGGTATTTCTTCTGTTACCCGTGGTTTCTTCGCAATTACCTTTTTTGTACCCGTGTTTTTCTTTCCATGTTCTGTGATTTCCCATTTTAGAGATGTCCATTCGTCGTAAACTGTACCGCCTACTGAGCTATTCCAAATAGGGGTATCTACAGCCTCAGAGAACTTCTTTAGTACTTCCGAATACCACTTCTTTGTGTATTAATTTATCCTGACTAATCTCTAGAACTTCAGGTTACCCTTCATCATTATCACATTGAGACCTGAGTCTATATATTGCTTCTGGGTACGCCTTACAATCCAGTATCTGATTTCGGAATCTCTGTCTGACCATGAGGAACCTTATTGAAACTTTCCCATATCACTCGGCCTTTTCAAGTACGCCTCCTCGTCTTGTGATTTTTGCAATAAAATACATTCTCAGGGATGTTTCTACTTTCACAAGGCAGTGCAACGTTTGTGACTCTGAAAATACAAACATACTTGAGAAAATATTTCATTGTAAGAAAAGTGTTAATACAATTATTAATACACGCCCATGTCTACAATGTGGTCCATTGATAGTGAGTGGGCCAAATATCTCACTAAATGAGCATCAAACGAAAAAACTACAAAGGACGAAACTCGTCTAGCTTGAAGGGGGAAACCAGATAGTGCTATGGTTGGCCCGCTAGATGGCGCTGCTATAGGGCAAACGGATATCAACTGCGTTTTTTAAAATAAGAACCCCCATTTTTATTACATATTCGTGTAGTACCTAAAGAAATATGAATGTTTTATTTGGACCACATTTTTTGCTTTGTGATAGATGGCGCTGAAATAGTCACAAAAGTATCAGTACGTGGTATCACGTAACATTCAGCCAGTGCGGACGGTATTTGCTTCGTGATACATTACCCATGTTAAAATGGACCGTTTACAAATTGCGGAAAAGGTCGATATCGTGTTGGTGTATGGCTATTGTGATCAAAATGCCCAACGGGCGTGTGCTATGTTTGCTGCTCGGTATCCTGGACGACATCATCCAAGTGCCCGGACCGTTCGCCGAATAGTTACGTCATTTCAGGAAACAGGAAGTCTTCAACCAGATGTGAAACGTCAACCACGAGCAGCAACAAATGATGATGCTCAAGTAGGTGTTTTAGCTGCTGTCGCGGCTAATCCGCACATCAGTAGCAGACAAATTGCGCCAGAATCTTATCGATATCAATCTAAATGGTGCAATGTATGCTGATTTCCTGCGTAATGTTCTACCGATGTTACTGCAAGATGTTTCACTGCATGACAGAATGGCGATGTACTTCCAATATGATGGGTGTCCGGCACATAGCTCGCGTGCGGTTGAAGCGGTATTGAATAGCATATTTCATGACAGGTGGATTGGTCATCGAAGCACCACACGTTCACCGGATCTGACGTCCCCGGATTTCTTTCTGTGGGGAAAGTTGAAGGATATTTGCAATCGTGATCCACCGACAATGCCTGACAACTTGCGTCAGCACATTGACATTGCATGTGCGATCATTACGGAAGGCGAACTACTCGCTGTTGAGAGGAATGTCGTTACACATATTGCCAAATGCATTGAGGTTGACGGGCATCATTTTGAGCATTTATTACATTAATGTGGTATTTACAGGAAAACACAGTGTAACAGCATGCGTTCTCACAAATGATAAGTTCACAAAGTTACATGTATCACACTGGAACAACCGAAATAAAATGTTCAGACTTACCTACCTTTTGTATTTTAATTTAAAAAACCTACCTGTTACCAACGGTTCGTCTAAAATTGTGAGCCATATTTTTGTGACTATTACAGCGCCATATATCACAAAGCGAAAAAGTGGTCCCACTAAAACATTCATATATCCTTACGTACTACACGAATATGTAATAAGAAATCGGGGTTCCTATCTAAAAATACGCAGTTGACAACCGTTTGACCTATGGCAGCGCCATCTAAATGTGTGTGTGAAATCTTATGGGACTTAACTGCTAAGGTCATCAGTCCCTAAGCTTACACACCCGAACCATATTCCTGACATTCGACAATGTGCAATTGCCATCACGAATTATAGCGGGTTATGAAATCATTTCTGTTCGGCCGTATGTACCCAGACCTACAAGCTGTTACCAATGTCAACGGTTTAACCATACACGGCAGTCTTGTTCAAGTGCGGCTAAATGCGTTACCTGTGGCAGGGACGCCCATGAGGGTGTCTGTCCAACTCCGTCCCCTCGTTGCATCAATTGTATGGGGGACTCTGCTACCTCCTCTCGCGACTGCTCCGTCTACAAAGATGAGAAAAGTATACAGGAAATTCGAGTGAAAGAGAAGGTGTCGACCTCGGCTGCTCGCAAGTTGTTCAATAGCAGAGAGCCCACTGTGCTTCCGGCAGGAAAATACAGTACCGTTCTTGTCTCTCCTCAGCCTACCAGGAAGGTAGCTACACAGACATGCGATCAAACATTTAGCGATTCGGTCGTCAGACCGGCCAGTGCTAAGATCGCCCGATCAACGTCCCCTCTTCCTCCCACTTACCCTAAGGCTCAAACATCATCATCTGCTACTGCTAAGACGAGGACCTCTAAATCAGATGCTCGGACCTTCAGAAAAGTACCAACACGAGAAGGTTTCTTGCGTACACAAACTTCTCAGCCATCAACTGTTTTTTCGACAAAACGTAATTCTTCAAAGGAGGCTCGTAGAAAAAAGAGTTCTCCATCTCCGCCGAGGTGCGTTTCCTCTCCTGCACCACCCGGCGGTTGCCGTCCCCGGCCATCTTCAGTTTCGCCAGGGGGAAATATAAGGAGATAGGACCTGGATAAACTGACTAAACCAGAGGTTGTACAGAGTTTCAGGGAGAGCGTAGGTGAACAATTGACAGGAATGGGGGAAAGAAATACAGTAGAAGAAAATGGGTAGCTTTGAGGGATGAAATAGTGAAGGCAGTAGAAGATCAAGTAGGTAAAAAGACGAGGGCTAGTAGAAATCCTTGGGTAACAGAAGAAATATTGAATTTAATCGATGAAAGGAGAAAATATAAAAATGCAGTAAATGAAGCAGGCAAAAAATGAATACAAACGTCTCAAAAATGAAATCGACAGGAAGTGCAAACTGGATAAACAGGGATGGATAGAGGACAAATGTAAGGATGTAGAGGCTCATCTCACTTGGGGTAAGATAGATACAGTCTACAGGAAAATTAGTGAGACCTTTGGAGAAAAGAGAACTACTTGTATGAATATCAAAAGCTCAGACGGAAACCCAGTTCTAAGCAAAAAGGGAAAGCAGAAAGGTGGAAGGAGTATATAGATGGTCTATACAAGGGCGATGTACTTGAGGATAATATTATGGAAATGGAAGGGGATGTAGATGAAGATGAAATGGGAGATATGATACTGCGTGAAGAGATTGACAGAGCATTGAAAGACCTGAGTCGAAACAAGGCCCCCGGGCGTAGACAACACTCCATTAGAAATACTGACAGCCTTCGGAGAGCCAGTCCTGGCAAAACCCTCCCATCTGGTGAGCAAGATGTATGAGACAGGCGAAATACCATCAGACTTCAAGAAGAATATAATAATTCCAATCCCAAAGAAAGCAGGTGTTGACAGATGTAAAAATTACCGAGCTATCAGTTTAATAAGTCACGGCTGCAAAATACTAACGCGAATTCCTTACATACGAATGGAAAAACTGATAGAAGCCGACCTCGGGGAAGATCAGTTTGGATTCCGTAGAAATACTGGAACACATGAGGCAATACTGACCCTACGACTTATCTTAGAAGAAAGATTAAGGAAAGGCAAACCTACGTTTCTAGCATTTGTATACTTAGAGAAAGCTTTTGACAATGTTGATTGGAATACTCTCTTTCAAATTCTGAAGGTGGCAGGGGTAAAATACAGAGAGCGAAAGGCTATTTACAATTTGTACAGAAAGCAGATGGCAGTTATAAGAGTCGAGGGACATGAAAGGGAAGCAGTGTTTGGGAAGGGAGTGAGACAGGGTTGTAGCCTATCCCCGATGTTATTCAATCTGTATATTGAGCAAGCAGTAAAGGAAACGAAAGAAAAGTTCGGAGTAGGTAATAAAACCCATGGAGAAGGCATATAAACTTTGAGGTTCGCCGACTACATTGTAGTTCTGTCAGAGACAGCAAAGGACTTGGAAGAGCTGTTGAACGGGATGGATAGTGTCTTGAAAGGAGGATATAAGATGAACATCAACAAAAGCAAAACGAGGATAATGGAATGTAGTCGAATTAAGTCAGGTGATGCTGAGGGTATTAGATTAAGAAACGAGACACTTGAAGTAGTAAAGGAGTTTTGCTATTTGGGGAGCAAAATAACCGATGATGGTCGAAGTAGAGAAGATATAAAATGTAGACTGGCAATGGCAAGGAAAGCGTATCTGAAGAAGAGAAATTTGTTAACATTGTGTATAGATTTAAGTGTCAGGAAGTAGTTTCTGAAAGTATTTGTATGGAGTGTAGCCATGTATGGAAGTGAAACATGGACGATAAATAGTTTAGACAAGAAGAGAATAGAAGCTTTTGAAATGTGGTCCTACAGAAGAATGCTGAAGATTAGATGGGTAGATCATGTTAACTAATGAGGAGGTATTGAATAGAATTGGGGAGAAGAGAAGTTTGTGGCACAACTTGATTAGAAGAAGGGATCGATTGGTAGGACATGTTCTGAGGCATCAAGGGATCACCCATTTAGTATTGGAGGGCAGCGTGGAGGGTAAAAACCGTAGAGGGAGACCAAGAGATGAATACACCAAGCAGATTCAGAAGGATGTAGGTTGCAGTAGGTACTGGGACATGAGGAAGCTTGCACGGGATAGAGTAGCATGGAGAGCTGCATCAAACCAGTCTCATGACTGAAGACCACAACAACAACAACAAGTATTGCCGGCGGTCGAGTTTCGAATTTTACCCGCAGCATGCCACCAGCGATGCACTGTGTGCTCCATAGATTGTGGCATTGTTCCCTCTCCTGAAGAAACAACCAGCCGCTGTTTTAGGAATTCTTGTCGGAGGTGACGACAGTACCGTGGATCTATATCTGGTCAATGGTCTTCTGTATTGCGGTTCTTGTGGTTTCACGCCTTCTCGTCGTGTTGCGACAACTTCACGGCGGTGAATATGAAGGCAGCTTCTAATGTCGCATCTTCGCGATCCTCGACTGGGCCCTTAGTGTTTTCAACCGCCTACCGTTGACCTGTGCCTTTGGACTGTAGTATGACTTCATACGGAGGACATGGTCTACAGCTCGGCGCTTTTTTCTTGTTAATATAGAGTCACGATTTTCGACTTCAAGCATCTGACAATTGACGAAGGTTACGGTATGGTCTAAAGTAGCTCTTTAGTAAGTTTTCCGATAGTAGTACCGCCTTTTGCAAATACTAATTAATCATGATGTTGTTACCAATGCCGTTTCGATTAACGTGGTGAAAATAAATTTTTGTATCTTCAAATGGAGTCTGCGTTCCACAGCCTTAAAGATAACTGTGGGTCCTGCTCACTCGTCTCTTATAGGGGGTGTAAACGCTGCTGCTTTCTCGGATAGCTATACAACAATTCAAGCAATTCACAATAATTAGTTTTATTACAATAAAGTAGACTGACAATAATTAACTTTGGTTTACAAGGAGTTGTCGCAAGCGATGGGCGACACGCAAATAATTGGTGTCCTTCGCTGTAATCAGTGCCCGTACAAACAATTCACACGCGCTCATAAGTCACTTCTATCGTCAATATCACTGGTCTTCTATGCCTCTCTGCAAGTGGCTCTGCTAGTGTCCGTTTTCTATTGTCCGACTGATGCTGACAGGAGCGGCGCTTATATTGTCTTCGGGTAGAGGCCGTTACCGTCCTAGTCAGCGTGCTACTGGCTGAAGTCGTCTCACAGCCTTCTCTGTTCTTGCGTCCTTCGTCTTCGTACCGGCGTTTGTCGTTACGCCGAAACAATAACGTTAATGAAATGCGCTGAATTTTATCTAGGTGGGAATACAGAATTTGGTGTACGCGCCAATGTTAAAAAGCTGTGGAACAATTATGTAAAGAAACCTAGTGTTACATCCAACTGAAGAAGTAAGTTAAATCCGCTTCGTCGAACATTTCCTCACCCGTGAACACGAAATTAAATTCGGTGATATGTAAGGATTTCAGAAATTTCGTTACACATGTCATCCCATGCTACGACCTTTACACAACAGAGTGGCCCATTGTGGGAAGAGTTTTCGGATTATCGTGTACAAACAATTCTGCTACAGGACGGATATCAGGTGCACCACGTGTGCGAGTGATATGCTGCTGCAGCTCCGAAGTTGAAGTAAGCAGGACAGCATGATTCTTGAGGGAAAAAACGTCTAAATTACACATATTCGACATGAAACGTTGGTAGTATGCGGACCATATGCAGTGACGCGTCCAAACGTAGTTTAATGGTGTGAACAATTTGACCAAAGCCGCACGTACATGGTGATGCTGATCGGGAAGGCAACAATTTCAAGACAGTCGAGGAAGAACATCTGGAATATGAAAGAGGATTTACAACAACGGTGGAGATGATTTATGTATTTGAGTAATTAAACGATTGGTAAAACGTTCAAATCAATGTTTGTAGAGACTAGCTGACTAAGTTGTTAAGTGTTGTAACTGTACTACTCTGAAGTGCAGTGCATAATTCAGTAAAGCTTAGTTGGTCTGCCAACATAATGTGTAACTTCTACTAACATCTCTAACTGCTGGGTCATCATGATAAATGATGCAGGTAACTTAGTAAACAAGGACAGAGTCGTTAGCATAGAAACATTCATGCAAAATTACTGATGACGAGAGAAAAGATATATCGGTTGGGTTTCGAACCCGGGATCTCCTCCTCGCTAGGCTCTTCTGTTAACCACTGCACCTTCTGGACAAAGTGTTTATCCCAACTGTGCGGACTATTTCGGTCCGCCTCGCGGCCGACCCACATTCCCACCTAGCTCCACCTGTCCACAGGAGATCGAATATAACTGTGCACCTGCACTGTAAATGGTGGATTCAATTACATGAAAGCATGGTGTCTGCTCTTAAGATATGTCCGAGAAAACACGCCAACATTTGCAAAAAATGTAAAACGTGATTACTCTGGAACTGCAGACAGACAATGCTTCTCCCTAGAAACTATATCATGGGCAGTTTTTGTGATCAGGAAAAGCTGAGGTGGTTTCTGGCTTGCTTTTTTTAAGAAGAAATTGAATGATGTTTTGTATGGTAAGGACTCTATCCTTGCACAGACTGGGATTAGAGCCTGGGATCTCCTTCTCGCTACTCCTTAGCGCAGAAAATGTGATAGTTTCCTTTTTTTTTAAACAAAAAATCATACAACAACACACCTCAACTTTACAGCAATTCGGGTACAATGTAGTTTTACATTTTACGCGAATGTGTGTCCGAAAGAACAGACGCTGTGCATTCATGTAACTTATTCACCTCGGTGCGTAATGAATCCACCACCTTCAGCGCCGGTACATAGTTGCGTTTCACCTCATGCGGGAACCTGAAAGTTGGAGCTTGGAGGACGTGGATTAGGACAGGGTAGGTGGCTTTGGGTGGTAATGTGGCTCGGCCACGAGGCGTGCAGAGATACTCGGTGCAGCTGCGATTAACTCTGTGTCCGCGTGGCACAGTGGTTAACGGAAGAGCGTAATGAGGAGGAAATCCCGGGTTCAAATCCCAATAGAGCACACAGCTTTACTCGGCGTCACTGATTCTGTATGAAGTCCCGATGCTGGTGATGTCAATAGTGCGTTCTCTTTCAATTCCTATCTCCTTCATCAGCCTTAAATTTATATAAAAAATCAAATTGCTATCTCTTTCGTTAGTGAAATGAACAAATTAATCCAACTTCGTTCTTAATTTTTGTGAGATATTGCTGGCTTTTCACATTGGCTCAGCATTCATCTCACTCAGAATTACGTAGCTTTTGAGATGAGGAAGAATAGGATTTATGTCTGGGAAGTCTAACTTGACAAACCTCAAACCAGTAACAAAAGGCAATCACAAGAAAACGCAAATACAGGCTTGTAGTTCACAAAGATTTATTACACATACCCCCAAAAACAGTTTTACAAAATCTTTTACAAAACCGACCTAGCCGCACGGGATTAGCCGAGCGGTCTGGGGCGCTGCAGTCATGGACTGTGCGGCTGGCCCCGGCTGAGGTTCGAGTCCTCCCTCGGGCATGGGTGTGTGTGTTTGTCCTTCTGATGATTTAGGTTAAGTAGTGTGTAAGCTTAGGGACTGATGACCTTAGCAGCTAAGTCCCATAAGATTTCACACACATTTGAACATTTGAACAAAACCAACTTTCCAATAGCCACCGATAACAAATAAACGGTCTTTCCAAGAGTACATGAGTATTGGAACAATGTATGTATGGCGACAAAGTACCATTATCCAAGATGGCGGCGATGACGACATCTTTTACGGTGAAATGGCTCTGAGCACTATGGGTTTTAACATCTGAGGTCATCAGTCCCCCATAGATGGTCGCTGTGACGTCAATCAAGATGGTGGATTTAGGCGGGAAGTTGGAATTTTGTCGGGAAAGTGAAACCACCCCTACCCCAGAAAATTCCAGCAGGATAATGCACGACACCTAAGAAAATGTCGGAAAAACTACTTGTCTTTATTATTTAACCACTTTCTAGCAGATGTGTTCTCCACTGGATCTGAACTCCATCTGGCCTAGTTCATATCAGCACCACCAGAGGACGCCACCGTGACGTCAGGTGATGATGCAAGTAGCGTTATTCAAGATGGCCGTACCTAGTGTGTTCACCACGAGCTCCAGCGATCAACTGACTTAGTTCATATCGGTGCCGCCAGAGGATGCTCTCCTGACGTCAGATCATGATGCAAGTACTGGCATTCAAGATGGTGGTACCCAGGCTGTTCACCACGAGCTCCAGAGCCCAACTGGCTTAGTTCATATCGGTGCCACCAGAGGGCACTCTCCTGACGTCAGATGATGACGGAAGTACCGGTATTCAGGATGACGGCACCCAGTGTGTTCACCGCGAGCTCCAGAGCCCAACTGACTTAGTTTATAACGTGGCCACCAGTGGGCGCTACCGTGAAGTCGAGTGATCACACAAGATCGTCTGATCTCTCTCTCGTGCACGTTAACTGGACACGCGCCACGTCAGCGCCCCACGAGCGAGCGACCACTTACGTCACAGCCTCAAGTCCTCACCTATATACTCGAGGCGGACATAGTCTTCTGTAAATATGTTGACGAATTTAACTGTACACAAGTGACACCAACATGGCTCATCTAACCTATTAAGTAAATAAGAACTTAATTCAATTTCTATTTAACCATATTCAGAAATTGAATTTACAATTTCAATATTGAATGATCAAATTAGAACTTCCACATTGTCCCACTGTCAGTGCGTTGTTCATTCATGACCTCTTTCTGTTGGAGAATCACGTGATTCCTACTCACTGGTCTGAAGATGACCACAGTAGTGGTCGAAACCGGTCACCTTGATAAATAAATCGTGATCAAGACTGTTTTTAATAGTAAATATTTATTGACAAATAGTTAAAGTCTCCACCACGATCCTCAACCCAGCACCACTCCCCCTTACCGACACATGCTGACTGGCTAACGTGTACTAATGTGCACTAACCTGTACTAACGTGCACAGCATATGACGTCATCCAAGATGGTGGGGCGAAACGGCAGGAAACAGATCTGAGCAGAAGTCTTTAATTTACAGGCAGTGTCTCCACCACGAAATTTACTGTCCAACTGACATAGCACACATTACTGCCATCAGATAGTACTGTCACTCCTACTATGACCTAATCCCAGATGGTGGTCTGTAGGGGCGAGAATTATGCTAAAATTACTCAAGCTGCGATATGTTGCTGGGGAGAGTTAGGAAGAAGTACACTCTATTTACTTTCGAACATTGTACTTAGAGATCGAATATATTTATCACACTGAGGCAAAACACTCTCCATCTTATCCTTGCACTCACAATACACACTCTGCAGACACGCAAACAACTCCTTATTTACGCAAATAATTTAATTACAGACATTCACACTCCTCCTAAATAATTCAACCCAGTTATGTCTAGACACGCTCAGTACTCGTAAACTGTACGAATAAATCATATCATGGCCTACACACCTGCTCACAAAATAATTCAATCAACCCCCGGATGCACCCTCCATCAACCCCTGTCCAGTAGAGCGCACAGGCAGCCCCAATAAAGTCGCGCGGCCGTCAGCTGTCAAACCAAACACAGATCCCCGCCCGGGTCCCGCAAGCAGCACATCTCAGTCATACTTCATTTCTGAGAAATTCCTATCCAAATACGTGTTCTCCTAGACACACGTGCTGACGTGATCAGGCAGGATTGCTGCCGCAAGCTGCCCGCAAACGCAGGTGAAAATTGCGTCTATGCAGTTTCCCTTATACCCACCTCACAGAACTCCATGGCGCAGCCCCATACTCGAGACACTTCAGACCAGCATTGTCTTTACCGCAACTGGCAGAATTATCGCAGCCTGCTTCCATCTAAAGCAACATACGTGACGTGTTCAGCTGCTGCATCTCCCGGCGAAACGTCTGCGTCGCGGCTCGCCACATCACATGGCTTCGTAAAAAAAAAAAAAAAATAATAATAATAAAAATAAAAAAAATAAAAAAAAAGTCAACTCCACCTCTCCGGGATTTTATATTCTCCCACAAATAGTTAACACTGTCTTTCTATATGTCCCAGCATGTATGCATGGAAATTCCTACTCTAACAGAACTTCATTACGAAAATAACATGCAATGCACTCATCCCAGCGCTCCTAACGTCTTTACCCTCCAGATTTCAACATACACAAACGTTCCCACCGCTATGTACAGACCCCTATATACCAGCACAAACGATCTCAATGAATCGAGCATTGTGATTTGGTCTTATCGAATTTACACGTCGTATTACTTATGTCGCCAGTATCGAAGCACCATCCACCTATTCTTTCTGGTGCTTTCACCTGTTATATTACACAGATCGCTATATTGCATTCACAATTAAACCCGCAAAATTGTCTCCACATTGTCAAATACATATCAGACTCACAAGAATATTGCAAACCAGGAACGTATTTTCCACTCTAACTACAATTAAATATTACTATTGCTGTTACAGTCTGACACCAATCATTGTACAGGTAATCTCTCCTGCACTTCAGTATTTATAGTGAATATAATTTTCCACTTACAAATACACATTCACACCCTTGTCGTTATCAATCTGCTTATCTACATCTCCCTCACTATGGGACACACAGTCATCCGCTCTAGTCATGGCATAACATAAACCATACTAACTTTACAATGCCATATGGAGACATTTTACCCAATGTAAGCCACACTAACTTTACAATACAATATATACACATTATAGACAAACAGTGTAGATATTTTTTATGTCTGTACAGCAGCAAAAAAATTATCGTATGCCTATGTTCACACCGGCTATATGTTACGATGTTCCCCAGTCCTATCGAAGCACCATCAGCTTAGATTAGATTAGATTAGATTTACTTTCATTCCAATTTATCCAGTGAGGAGGTCCTCCAGGATGTGGAACATGTCAGAAAAACAACAATACATGACAAATATTTACAACTAAAACAAATAAGCTAATGTACCATTCCACAGGTCCCAAGTGGAATGATCGTCATTTTTTAATGAACACTAAGAGTCATTTTACAAATACTAATGCACTGAATTTAAAATAAAAAGGTTTTTTATTTATTTATAAGGTAATAAACATGTAATACAACTACTGTAATACTTATTTACAATGAACACATTACTGCACTGAAATTGTGCAGAAGTTATGTTGTACTTATATACAAATCAGTTGGTTCTACTAAGAAATTCATCAATGGAGTAGGAGTTAGCCACCAATAAATCCTTTAGGCTTGTCTTAAACTGAATTTCATTGGTTGTTAAGCTTTTTATGGCTGCTGGCAAGTTATTGAAAATGTGTGTTCCTGAATAATGCACACCTTTTTGTACAAGACTAAGTGACTTTAAATCCTTGTGAAGATTATTCTTTTTTCTAGTATTGATTCCATGTATTGAGCTGTTGGTTTGAAAAAGTGATATATTTTTAATGGCAAATTTCATTAAGGAATAAATATATTGGGAAGCAGTAGTTAGTATCCCTAGTTCCCTAAACAGGCTTCTGCAGGATGTTCTTGAGTTCACACCACATATAACTCTTACTGCACGTTTTTGTGCCTGGAAAACTTTAGCTTGGCTTGATGAATTTGTCGCCGTACGAACATTGTTCCAATACTTACATGGAATGAAACAAGTTAAGTAAAGAAAGATCTTTCCTTTTAACTTGATAACAAGTAGCTCCAGACAAATACAGCTGACAATCATAATTGCCCACAAATGTAACAGGAATTTTCCATTACTAAATCCCCATTGGTAAAACAAGCAACAGTACAGAATATTAAATAACAAAA